>NW_027155914.1:24503-28574 GCF_002600585.1 Cystoisospora suis | reverse complement strand
TACATATATATATGTATATGTACGCGTATATACATAATAGATCATTAGTTAGGGGTGGAGTATTGAATTCCATGAGTGACGTATTGGAGAAGGAGAGTTGTTTCTTCTTGTTCCTTCAACGTAGATAGTGACGTTCTATGAAGACACAATAGTACATGCAGCACACTTCCGTAGCTAGGTATTCCTATATCTACTGTTTCCTCTATATATGTTTGCATATATGTACAGATATATCTAATACATGCTAGTGGATATCCATATATATTAAGAGAGACAGCAACGCTTACAGAAGCAAGGTCATCTCTTTCTCTTTGAAGAGTTAGTGAGAGTTCCCCTTTCTGTTGAGCCGCTTGCAATTCTCCTTGTAATCGAGATTTCTGTAGCAGAGATATACAGACCAAAAAGTGGCTTATCCGATGAAAAGAAGAAAGGAGAGAGAAAGAGAGGAGAAACTCATCTTGGACTTCTGCTCTGTAGTGACGGATACCAAAGAAAGAACGAAAGAGAAGAAGGTGAAAGACGAGAAGGAAGAAAGAAGAGATGAATAGATGACCCATCTAGCTACACTTTCAACTTCCCTTCTTAGAGATCTGCTTTGTGGACTGAGAAAGAATCGTCTAAACTATATACGTGAATACATATCACTATAGACATCCCGAAAGATCCTTATCTGTATCTATACATAATTGAGACATATGCTTCGTATAGACGAAGAAGAGAAACACATATGTACTCCATAAGTCCCCTATCCGCATGCAAACTGAATCGCATATACATTCATGCGTCTATATACGCATGCAGTAGAATCGTATACATAGACTGCTGGAGATTCCCTCCTTGGTCTTTTTCTGTCTAGAGATGACTTACAAGAGACTCGAGATGAGAAGTAAGTTTCCCTGCTGTACTGAGTTGATCTTCCAAATCCTTCACTTTCAGTTTTAACGACCGAATAAGAGCAGAAGCATTTCCTCCTTCTCCTAGATTCTCTTTCTCGTCAGTCTCGCCGTCACCTCTGTCTAGCTCTTCATTCTCTTTCCGTTCTTCTTCCCCATGTATCTTCTTCTTGAGAGAATCTTCTCTTGTCTCTTTCAGCTCTCTTCTTTTCTCAGCGATGAGAGAACCTCCTCGAGACAGAAAAGCTTCAACCTCTTCACTGCTGTTCAGATGTAACGCTCCTGTCAATCGAATCTGCGCGCCCCCGGCAACACTTCAAACGCATGCATGCATGCAGATACGTTTACACATACATCTACACATATACGTAGAGAGAGAGAGACATATAGTATATCCACGTGCAAGAGGAAGAGAGACAGCGAGGTGCAACGAGAGAGAGAGAACGTATGTCACACAGCACATATTTACAAGTCTAGATGAGAGAGATATACAGAGATACGCAAGACAGGAAAGTCTAAATTTATAGAGAGAACAGGAATGCTTATAGAAATATACACAGAAATACATACACACCAGTCTATCTATCAATCTATCTATGTGAATCGAATCTCTTATGGATGGCGAGACGCAGAATGAAGAGAGAAGAAGTTTTCTCTTCTCACCTTAAGGATGTCCATGTGTTGCTTGAGTTCTTCGATTTCTCGTTTCATGTGGAGTTCCTTCTTTTCTGCCTTCTCCACTTTCATCTCTAAAGTCTTGACGGTGTCTTGAGACGTCTTTAGTTGGAGGTCTTTCTGCGATAGATCTCTCTCGATACTCTCAGACTTCGCTAGGGCAGTCGACTTCTCGAACTGAAGAGCTTGGAGAGAATTCACTAGAAGAAGAAGATACCGACGGAAGGCCTCGCGTGTCGGATTCTCATCTAACACGAAAGCTAATCAAATAGAGAAAGAAAGAAAGAAAAGGAGCGAATGTGTGTGGAGAAAGAATGAGAGAAAGAGAAAGAGAAATAAGAATGGGAGACAGAGAGAAAGAATGAAATAGGGATGGACTTGAGATATATAGATTGCATAGTATGGAGATAGTACGTAGAAACGTTGTGGGAAATGAAGTGTATGTAATACACAGAGAAACTACAAAGAAAGAAAAAAAGAAAGAAAGAGCGAGACTGAACACTGCTGGTCTCTCCATCTATCTATCTATCTATCTCTAATCTATCTATCTATCTATCTAGTGATCTGTTTAGATGTCGTCTTTTTCAACAGGTTCGTCGCTTATGTATCCTCAGCATGGAGGTGTATATACACACGGAGTTGAGAAGATGCAAACTCGAAATTGAGACTTCGATCAAGTCTAAAGAGGAATGAGAAGGGAAACATATGAAGACGTGCATATATATACATACAAATAGGAAGGGAGAGAGAGATGCATGCAGCTGGTAGATCCACTTACAATGATAGATAGCATCTGGACTATACAGATACTTACACATATTTTATGGAGATCTGCACACGGGGAAAGACGCACTGGGATAAATCAGAGAGAATCGTCTATCGATGTGTCTAAGTACACACATGCAGAAATACGAAAATAGAGAAAGAAAGAGAGAAGAAGAATCGAAGAAGAAAGAGAGGCAAAACATGATTGGACATACGAGGAGAGGAGAGAAGAGACGAAGGAGAAAGCAAAGAGCGAGAAGAAAAGAGAAGAAAATCTTTTCATCTTTCAACATCTGTTGAATCGATTTATCCGTCTGTCTTCTCTCTTTCTCTCTCTCTTTCTTTCTTATTGATGTGTTTGTCTTACTTACATCCTGCAAGTCTTCTCCATTCCTCGAGTTCAACGTCTTTCTGCTGTAGAGACAGCTCAGCCTTTCTCAATTCTTTAATGGTCTCTTCAAGATCATGCTGATACTTCTTCTGTTTCCTTACAGATTCTTCCTCTCTCGCCGACCCTGCGACTTCTTTCTTCAGACATTCTATCTCCTGCGTGTACGACTAAGCGAATAAGACAAAACACACGCAAGACAGAAGAAGATAGATCTTCTTTAGATAGATTGGAGAAAGGTTAAAGATAGACAGACAGAGTAGAGAAAGTGAAGAAGAAGAAGACAGACGAAACAGAGTCTCCTCTGTAGCGAGCGGAGAAAACAACTATCATCGACTGAAGATAAATACATTAAAGATAGACAGATTGAAGCTAGATAGACGGATAAAGGGACATATAGATATTCTTTAGGTAGATCAAAGATAGATCAATAGATAAACCAGAGAGATATCGGTAGATTCAAGGTAGAGACATTAGAAAGAGAGAGACATAGACACGCCTACACGCGTATACGTATGGGGAATGGAATCCATACAGATACGTATATGCTGATAAATACATATGAACGCCTATGTTACTTGTCTGCATAGATGGATACATCTACTATGAAAGCCTCTATTCAGATAGTAAAAACTTGGGGGAGAAGAGGAAGAAGATCAGACTAGATAACGAAGGGAGATGCAGAGAGCGACGAGAAGAACTTTGAAGAGATGAGGATATCTTCTCGAGGAATTCTTGGAGCTTTTTGGTGACTGTACGATCTTGAATTTTTCCTTACCTTACACTTTTTCTTCATTTCTTCATATAAGGCTCTTTGAGTGATATCCTATGGAGAAATTGAGAAGGAAAGAAAGAAGGAAACGAAGATCATAATTCATGGTAGGGGTCGAGGTGTACGTACACATCATAGCAGAAGAAAGAAAGAAAGAAGCGTCTCGCGTTTTTTTGCATGCAAAGAAGAAAAGATAGGGCCAAACTTCTATCTGTCTCTCTATCTGTATATACGTACACATATACTTACCCATACCTGTCCACCTCTACATACACATATGTATGCATATACGTGCCTATCCTCTATCTTGACATAGCTAGAATCCTTCTCACCTCCGATAAGAGATACATGCTTATGCAGACGTCTATACACATGTATAGAGAGAGAGAGACGAGTCTTGTTGATCAAGAGGGGGAGTGTTCGACAAGAATGTGTGAGCCAAATCGCTCATACGGAGAGAATACATATAGACATTCTTCCTCTATCTTTATTTAGAGATAACCACACACAGTGACGAAGAAGACACGGCCCCGCACGAAAGATGAACAAGACAGGAAGAAGAAGAAAAGGAGAGAAGA
>NW_027155914.1:0-24179 GCF_002600585.1 Cystoisospora suis | reverse complement strand
AGATAGATAGGTAGATTGGAGATAGATGGAATGTGAGAAGCTGATAGAATGAAGAAGGAGGAATTGTCCACAAGATGAGGGTATTTTAAACTATCGCCATACAACTGTATGCATGCGGGCGTACGTATAAGCCAAGAAACAAGAGCACGTGAGACTTCTTCCCACTGTCCCCGTTCGTAAGAGAAACGAGGAGTATGTACACTCTATGCTGTCTCTACATGTGTAGATAGAGAGACGAACTATGCTATGTATGCTCCAAATGCATATATACAGGTACACGTAGGTGCGGGCTTCCCATTCCATACAGATAGACACTGAAGGGGTCTACATAGAGTGTATCTACACATAGACCAACTCATGGAAAGAGCTATATATGGTCTGCACATATATAAGAGATATTTACGTGTATATATCTTCAAGCATGAGATATCGATCTGTACAGAGAATCTCCATGTACACTCAGGAGAACAATAGACACGATAGAGAGAGAAACATACACAGCTGCATTTCCCCCCAAATCTACGGAGAGAAACTTTCTGTTGGGACGTTCAGACACTTCACCTCGCATCGAGGAGGAGACGACAGTGCAGAAACTTCTTTTTCAAATACACGATGATACATGCGGACATATATACATACGTGCGCATGCATATGTATATACATATATATAGACATATAGATAGATATGTACGTCATTTCTAGATATTAGGGACATCGAAGAGACAAAAAGCTAGAAGGGAACAAGTAGCTTGTCTACGTGAGACCTCTTGGTATGTAAGAGAATCCCTAGGTGTACACACACGCACGAGCACGTCGAAAGGTTCACATATGTATATACATACGTAGATATGTGGATGGTAGATGGATGAGATATAACGGATATCTGCTTTGCGATAGCTTTCTTCCAGACCGTCTTTACAGAGCGTGTATTCCATATAGATAGGAAACAAGACGAGGGTGAGCACAGAGGGAGACAAGGAAAGAGAGAGAGAGAAGAGGAAATCCCTACAGAAGGTTGATATATACATATACATGGAGAGGCAAAGTCAGAGACTGATACCATCTATGTATACGAAAAGAATGAATGAGAAAGACGAAAAGAAAGAAGATAGGCCCTTGATACACGTAACGCCCACCTTTACCACGACTCAGGAAGAGACAAAGTACCAGACCAGAATAGAGCTAGATAGACAGATAGATAGATAGATGAAGATAGAGAAATGGATGGAGACTGACAAGTTCTAGTTCTTTTGCATGCGTTTCTTTAAGATACTGAATTTCCTGTATCTTTCCTTGCAATTCACTTGACACATCCGTTAGCATTTGCTGCGCTTCGTTTCTCTTGAGGACTTCCACCCTCAATTGCTCTTTAATCTTCTGAATCTCATCTTCATTAAGATCGCTTCCTCCATCGCTAGGATTCTCTGTCTTCTTCTCCGCATGTTTAGATGCCTGAAGTGCACGCTTTTCACTCTTAGCTTGCGCGAGTTCTTCGGTTAGTCGCTCAACCTTAGCCGCTAAGTCACTTGCCGTCTGTCGACTAAGTTCTAACTCAGATCTCACTTGCAACACACGTTGAATTGCCTCCTGATAGAAGAGAAAAGAAAGAGAAAGAAAAAGAAAGTCAAGTGAGAGAGAGAGAACGAGAGACAAGATATATAGTGTATATACGAGAGAGAGATACACGAAAGGATGAAACCCTTGAGGAGACAGAGAAGAAAAGAAAGACTTGGTATGGATGTTTGCGCTCTGTAAGCAGACACATAGGCATGGCTCTACATAGCATGTGCCTACACATACGATGAATCGAGAGGACAAGAGGTAAGGCATGCAAATCTGTTGAAGAGTGTGTATTTACCAAAGTGGGAAGAGACTGTAAACATGGCAGTAAGGTGTATATACACCTCAAGTACATAAGATACCAGTCACTTATCGGGATGAGTCTCCATGAAAGAAAACTGGAAATGAAGAGCCCAAAGTAAAGAAGAAGAAAAGGCAGAAGTCTGCGTTGAAAGTATCAAGAGAGACAGTCCCAAGAGGGGAAGAAGAGGAAAGAAGAAAAGAAATGGGGAGAGACTTCCGACCGATGTGGGATAAGAGTTAGAATGAATTGTGTGGATATGAAGGAGAATCCGCATCAATAGACCTCGGTCTCGAACTTATAGATTTACCAGGAAGATCAACAGAGAGAGAAAAAAGGAGAACAGAGAGAAGAGAAAAGCTTTACTGCCAATCGACCTCTATGAATGATGAGTATACAGAGGAAGAGCTGACTACGTAGCTAAAGAAGAAAGATGTCTTCTGCTACGTAAGAATGAAAGACGGGGTATTTCTCCCGATAAATTAAAGATAGATACATGGGTTAAAGATAGATAAATACACTAAAGATAGAATCATGGATTAAAGATAGATAAATAGACTAAAGATGGATATACAGAGAGATGTAACTAGAAAGAGAAAGGTGAGAAGGCAAGTAGTATCTTATAGAAAGAAGTGAAAGAGGAGCATGAAGAGCATGCAAGGAGGAGACAGTTTAAGAAGTAAAGAAATCGATGAGGATAACCGCTATGACTGAAGAGAGAAAGAGAAGAAAAATACGTAAAAGAAAAGAAAGAAGATGAGAGAAACAAACGAGGTTGCGATAGAGAGAAGTTTCTCTTACATTCCCGCTCTCTTTGGCTTGTGATTTGAAGGTGTTGAGATCTGTCTCAAGATGAAGAATCTTTTGTCCCAAATGATAGACTTCTTTCTCATGAGAAGCTACAAAGAAGATGATATACGCACACACACAGGCACGTAGGTGTCTGTACACTCCACCTCAGATAGGCCAAGGCCGAGAAGGAAAGAAAGGAAGTTTGTCCTTCCTGTCTTTACGCTAGAAAAGAACGCCAGATTCTTTGTCTCTAAAAGAAAGTAAAGAAGAGACTCCACGGGGTGTTGATACAGAGACCCCACCTCTCAGCCGTGGAACTCCATCTCTTATCCGTTTCATACACATCTTTGCTTTTCTACCAGAAGCCTTCTTCTTTCTCTGTCTTTCTTCGTATAGACGTCCTCGCATAAGAGAAGAATAAGATGACTGCTTTCCTAGGCATCGTTGGAAATTTCTGGAGAGGCTCACAGTCTTCACCTATGTCTCGATACAAGAAGAGAAGACATACACGGAGTCTCCGGGACAGAACATGTGTGAATATGTACCTATGCATGGATAGGTTAAACTAAGTACATACATACTGCACCTATGGATGAATGCATGTGAGGCTGACCGAATATGTATGTACGTACGTCGACTTCTTCTTTTTCTTCTTTTGTAAGACGACAAGGTTGATACAAATACCACAGCTAGAGTTGTAACGACAGATACTTCCTCCATCCTCTTCACACATACGCACACTCGTGTTAAAGGATGAAGATATCTGAATGCATACGTATGTATGCATGCACGGCAATCGTCTTGACGAGGAAGAAAAAGGTGTACCTTGACTAGCTAGAATCTGTGAGTCTTTGGCGCGTAGTTGAGATTTCAAATCCTCGAGCTCTTCAGAATGGAGGAAACTTCTTTGCGAGGAAGCTAAAGACGTCTTGGTCTCATCTAAACCTTCAGGAAGACGAGATGCAGAAGAAGAAGAAGAGGAAAAAGAAGTATGGAGGTTTCCAGGTGAAGAAGATGAGGGTAATCTACTGCTTGAAGAGGAAGAAGAGGCAGATGACAACGATGAGAGCGACTGTGGAAGGAAAATCACAGAAAACACGAAGAAAGAACGTGGTCAGGGTGCGAAGTCAAACTCCATCATACAGCGAGAACAAGATTTCGGGTGTACGTACACCCGAAGAATGCATGGTCCCCCGGCACCCATGGAGTCTCCTACACCGAACGCGCGAAACACTGATATGTCTCTTCTATCCAAGTAAAGAAAGGAAATGAAAGGAGAACAGCGCGTGTATTATACACTTGACTCGTCCATTGTACCACTTTACAGAATAGACCTATATACGAATATATATGCGGACAGAAAGAGAGAGAAAGAAATGAGAGAGAGGGAGAGAAAAGGATGAAAGCTTTTTGACTAGACTGAATGAGAAGGGCACAAAGAAGACGGCTTTCCTTCTATAGATGACTTGAGAGAAAACTCCAGTCTTATCTAACCAACTAAGATATTGACAGTCTCTTGATGGATTACCACGCTCTCTTTGTCTATATATTTCTATCTTCTTTCTCTCACCTCATCTTTCGTCTATACACTCGTGTAGTTAAGAGGGCTCTCTCTCTTCAGCGTATATGTAGAGTAACTACACGGGGTCTACGCAGCGAAAAGTCCGAATGGTAAAGAAACTTGTGCACAAAGATAGGTACACGTCAATGTATGTTTATGTATATGTATGTATATGTGCATGTATGTAGACACATTCGTAAACTCATAGTTGGATGTATTGCTAGAGGCATCTGCAGTACGCATTTCTGTATCTACAGGTATGATCCATATACACATGCATACCCAGACGTAAGTATGATGTATGTATATATACATATGTATACCTATCTATAGCTGTGCATGTGTCTTTCGATCTCTGTGTATGTACACGTCCGTAAGTGTATATGTATATCTATGTATATGCAGAAGGTACGCTCACGTCTACGCATGTCTGTAGGTATATACATGTATACGTTTACGTACCGACATATATATATATGTGTATGCGTATACGTCTATTTGGTACAGGCGGACACACATACATACCTCTCTGTTGTATATATATTCCCGCATGCACACGCACATACATATATATGCACAGGCGAGCAGATGTATCGCGTAACAAGTAGAATTCTGTATAAATCTTCACGTGCTCGTGAGAATATATACAGTGTTCTACTCATGAGGAACGATTCGCTTCCCTATGATTGATCGACGAAAACGTTGTATGTGCTTTCTGCCCCCTCGTGTATAAGTGTATGTGCGCCTGTCTCATCAATCTGTATACACGCAGAGATTGATAGACTACAGATAGATTAAACATACATAGAGGACAGTTGTTGGATAGATGGAAAGAGAGATTGAAGATAGACTAGAAAGAGAAAGAGAGAGGCTGGTTCTGCCCGATGGAGAGAGGAGGGAGGAAGACGAGTATGGATGTCCTGGTCGAGAGATGCATTAAGTATGTATCTACGCCTACACTCCCAATCCAACTAAGACAGAGAGATGTACGATGAATAGACAGATTGACAAGTAGATAGATAGATAGATTAAAGATAGATTAAAGATAGATAGACAAGTAGATAGATAGATAGATGGACAAGTAGATAGATAGACAAGTAGCCTCCACGACAACCGTTAAAGAGCTGTACAGGATTAAGCATGTATGTGCGTCCACATAGAGAGAGAGTTTGTGTATGCAGAAATATATAAGTAAATATGCGCGTAGTGATATCAGCACCGTCTCTCTCCCACGCGTAGATCCACTATCTATACATATATATTTATATACGTCCGCACCCCTCCGTACAGCTGTACACACGGATGGAGTAGTGCTAGGGGTATGGCAAGAGGGTACAAAGGACGTCTGCATGAGTTAGATATATAACTTTTTGGATCTACTATACCTTCTTTGTTTCGTCGCATAAACTTTTCGTTAACTCTGATAAGACTTGCATCTGGCGTCTCTGCTGCTTCAGGCGCATAACAGCCAGACCAGATGTCTTTGAAAAGCTCAGAGGAGTCCCTCCTGAACTCCCCTCCATGGAGTCGAGTGTACATACACCGCAGGAGAAAAGGCGGATGACAGGATTGTTATAGTACAATGTTTCTATGGGGATCGCACCCTTCTCAGTAAGCATGAGAAGAGAAGTGGATGGATCTTCTGAAGCAGCTAGGAGAGTAGAAGAAAGACAATAGAGTCACCGGATCTACACCGGGCCATCACGAGAGAAACAGAAGAAGCGCGACTTCTTGAAGTGCTCCAGGCTATCGATGTTGGGGAGGAAAGAAGAGGAAAGACATCTTGTGTTTCCTCAAGAAGAGAAGGAAGGAGAAATAAGGAACAAGATTCCTATCCTCGAGTGTAACGTTAGAAGGTCCAAGTGTACCGGCCTTTAAGTGAGAAGGATGAAGAACGTTACACATGGGAAAAATGAAGAAGGTTGCACATCGTCACACGAAAGAAACGGGCGTGAAACAGGCGTAACGAAAGGATTTTGACTTGACGAGGAGAAACATATGAAGAGATCACAGAGAGATCGGCGGAGAAACAGCAAGTCTTCCGATGGATGGGAAGAACGAAAGAGAGTGAAGGAAAGTACAGTGACTAAAGAAAAGAGAATCTCTCTATGTATTGGCTCAGGGATCTAGATACCAGCAGGGCAGTTCGGTAAAAAATCGATTCTGAGGAGTAGAAGAAAGGGAACAAAAGAAAGAGCTAAAACGGGAAGAACTAAAGAGACTCTAACAGCGCTAAGACGGAGGGGAGAAGATCGTTAATAGATGAGAGGAAAAGAGAAAAAGAAAGACACGAAAGGAAAAGGAGCCAGAACATCAATTTTCCAGAATGAGTGTACACCAAGCGGGTGTGTGCGTGTGTACCTGCGCAGCACCGCCATTCAGTGGAGAATTCTTCTCAACTCTGAGAGGCATGAAGATTCTTAAGGAAGTCGACCATTCTCCGATAAGCCAAGGCTCTCTACAGTTCCGGAGACAAGAGGAGATCTCCATCGAAAAAAGAAAGAAACAAAGACTATGACGGGAAAGAAAGAAGAAAAGGCAGAAAAACTCTGTGGATCAAGTTCTCTCAATCGCAAGAAGACCAAGATGCTGCCGATACTTCACAGTCGAAGAAGAAGATTTCCTTTTCTGCTTCTTTAGGACAACAGCCCACGCAGGTACATGTTTACACCGTCTTTACAACAGGAGCAATACGTTTTCACTTCAGCAAGAAACCTGTCAGGTCTCTTCCTGTTACTTCGAACATCTCAATTTTCCACCTCTTTCTGCATGCAATTGCAACAGGGGAAAAACGACAAATGTAGATGTGCCCTCTTTTCTTGAACTTTGCAACGCAGAGCTTTCCGGCTGATAAGAAGATGTACCGCCACGTCTCGTCCTATCCCCTCTTCGCGTCGTTACTTCTGAATGAGCCAACTTGGCTCCGAACGGTAGTCCTAGCTTGACTAAAATGTAAACTCTGGGCACAAGCGCGAACGTGGAAATGGATTTCCATGACCGAGATGACGTCTTTTCAGCGTCGACTGTTTACAAGCAAATGAATCTGATGCGGGGTGAAGGCGTTTGGCCTCTCTCAACCCCAGCAAGTTGAGACAGTCAAGCACCGAGTCAGGAGTGTGTTTCTAAGTCCTAGCCCGAAGAGAAACAAGTTCGCTGTGTGTCACAATCTCCACAGTAGAGAAATGCACTTTCTTTCGGAGAGAGGGGTCAGTTCCCCGTGTTCTTTCGTGCCGGGAAGGACTTCGGTGTGTCTGCGGTGCACACGAGTTCCTCTAGGGAATTCTGGTCGTGAAGTAGAGCCTGCACTTCTTACACCATGGTAGTAGTACTCTTTGGGAGCTCGGCGCTACGGTTCACGGAGAGAGAGCAGGGCAAACTACTTTGAAGACAGTATTACTCGTGAGGAGTCCGTACGAGTGCTATGAGCCCCTTACTCGGAAGCGGAAAAAGGGGCGCGACTCTTTCAATATACTGCATTACGCGGCAGGCACAGGCAGAACAGGGGAAGAGAAGGACGCGTAGTTCGTTCTTTTTCTTGCTTGTTAGTTCTTACTAGTAGAGGTATCAGTGGTCCGACAGCAAACGAAGTCCGGTAAATGCAAGACGGGCACAAAAAAGTATCAACCTGTTTTCAGCAAGACAGAGATCAATCACTCATCTCCGCTAGTGTTGTTTCCTCGGTGGCTTTGTCGTCTGTTCTTTGTTGGGCGTTTGGTTTTCTGATCTCACTAGAGCCCTTCCTTACCTACAGTCCGCACCACACTTCCAGTCTAAACAGTCAACCCCGGGGACACGCCATTATGCACAACATGCTTGCGACGACGATTCGTCGTCAGCGGGGGAGTCTGTCCATCTAGTTAGCTGTGGTTTCTACTTGAAGAATAATACTACGACCACCGGTGCGAGTACCGAGCAAGTAGGACAGCAGCCAGGACAAAGCTGCACCTCCTCGGACGGTAGCGTCTGGGGGATCGGTCGGATCGACCGCCGGCAACCGAAGAGGCCGCCCGTCCCCGCGCCGGTCACCTCGCCCTGGCGAGACGCTCTGCGGCACAACGGCACGAGGTGCGGTCAAAGGAAACGTGGACTGGAGAAAGGAGACTGTCCTTTTTTTTTTATACATATCTGTAATTCAGCACCTCTCTTCCTGGTTGGTGTGGCGGTTTTTTGTTGAGTGGAATGAGTGGGGTATTTTGACTGTCCCACTCGCTTCTGCCACTCTGGTCTCGGGCCCGGTCCCGGTTCCTGCGTCGCTTCGGTGAGTCCCTTCCTAGCACTGGCGACCGTAATTTTGACTTGGGTTACAATCGCCAGGAAGTGCACGGCGGCCCTGTGACCGTAGACGGTATACCAGGCAGTAGACTTCTTCGCCAAACGTGCTGCCCCCGTTTAAGCCTTTTTCTCTTGGTTTCGTTCTACACTCCATCACCACCATGAAGTGCCGAAGTTTTCTTGGAACCCCATCCGGTGTGATGCCGGACGGGAAACGGATGCGTGTCTTCGCTTCGTGGAGATTCCTCTTCGTCTGCAGTTTCGTGGCTGCTGCATGGGTTTGCCAGACGACTGAGGCTGCCGGACCGGGTGCTGACGAGGCACCTAACGTGCCTTTGGCGACTGCGTGCTCGCAGCTCCATCGGAGCCTCCTTGAAGTGCTTGAGGATGCAAGGACACAAAACATGGCATTCTCCCCTTCGAGCATACTTCGAGTACTGCGGTTGTTGCAAGCTGGCGCGGCGGGGCAAACGCTGCAGCAGATAGTGTCTTTCCTGGACTTGGAAATTGCACCACTAGACCTCCCTAACCTATCTCGGACACCAGAGGGTAGGTCGACAGGTATCATCCTTCAAGCCGCGGACCGCTTGTACGTCGGACCAGATTTTGAGGGAGAGCCCACCTTCGAAAACTATTGCCAAAGAATCCATAGTCAATTCGGAGGCACCACGGAGGCTCTGGATCTCGCTCGCGATCCTGTGAGGTCAGCCCGCATCATAAACAGATTTGTCAACCATGCAACGTTTGGTGAGATATCGCAGGTCGTATCGCCAGCAGATTTTACATCCAGTACAAAGATGGCTGTAATCAATGCACTCTATCTCAAAGCTTCCTGGAGTTGCGCGTTCGACCCTTACGGAGGATGGGTGTTTCATGCGATGGACCGTTATGGAGCAATGGTCGAGCAAGAGGGCTGTCAGTTTATGTACAAGTCAGTGCCCTTGCTGTACTCGGAGTTTCTTGCCGGGGAAACTAAAGCCATCAGAGTCCCGTACAAACACCCGGACTTGGCCATGTACTTTTTCATGCCCTCTGACCTTCAAGCGTTCGAGTCAGCTCCTGATTTTGCCTTCCAGGTTGACAACCTGGTTGACCAGATGAAGGCAGAGTTAGAACAAAGACGGACACAACCCAACGCCCACTCCGGGAATGTCGAAATCTATATACCCAAGTTCGTGATGCCTGCGGAACAGAACAAATTGGAAGTTGCCCGTGTTCTCGACACCGTGGGAATCAGGCAGCTCTTCCAGGATGCCGATCTGTCTCGAATGACCACTCACCACGGCGTCGGTGTCAGCATGTTTAGGCATGTTACGTTCCTGGAGGTCGATGAAGAGGGGACAACTGGCGCGGCAGCTACAGCTGCATGTGTAGCGGACGGGCGGGGGCCCACAATCCGAGCTCGGCTTAGGTTCGATCAACCTTTCTTCTTTCAGCTCAGATATCAGCCTGATCACGAAAGGAGTGGCCCTGGCAGTGCAGCCACAAACATGGTTCTGTTCACTGGTCACCTCGTCAATTGTTTGGATGCTCAGCCACAGTAAGTAGGCAAGGTGATGAATGTCTCGATCCTAGGAAAAAGCTCTTGTGTCTGTTCACAACAGTAGAGCATTGGCCTTTCCTCCCCTTCTCTCCGTGATGTCAGGGTGGCATGTATTTGTTGTTTCGTCTTTTTTCTTAGAGGGCAAGGCCGAGTACCTATCAAGCACGTACATCGATACTTGTTACTTGAGGTAAACCTGCTGTCGGAAACAGGCCGGCCGAGTGAGTGGTGTCGGGGAATTCTTTTCATACAGCAGGTTGTTCTCTGGAAATCAGATGAGGTGGTGATATGAACTTCCAAGTTAGGTTGATCCGGAGAGCGAAGCAGCATGGGATTGCGTTGCATAACTCTCTCCTCTGGCGCACCCTATGGGAAACTGATGATGCCACGCCATCACGCACATCACCTCACTTGACCATAACTCACTTCTCTATCGGACAGTTGCAAATTGCGGTGGTCCACGCAGCGCCATAGAGGGGACGCTACTTGGCGTAGGGCAGCAACAGAAACAGTGTAACAAGCAGTTGGTCTGAGTGCAGCTGTCGGTTCATGAAGTGAAGGTAGTATACGTTTAAGAGGCTGGTACAGGGGGATCGTTCAATCCTAGACTGGTGCTGCGACGAATCTGTTTGACTGGGCAATCCAAAAGACGTGAGTTGAAAGCTAGAGGTCCAGGAGACTGTTCACCGAAAGTGCGCGTTTCACCCTTTCGCGTATTTTGGTTGGCGTGGCCCAAAAGGTCCACCATACCACTCTCAGCAATTCCTGTAGATGACGGACGAAATCGTCCGGGCGCAGTTCGGTCGACACGCTGAATGAAGCGATTTCCCTGCTGTGCTCTCCTGAGCATATGCGATTTCCCTGGTGTAGAAGACATCCTGAAGCTCAGCCAAGATTCCACAGCTACCCCAAGAGAGACCGGTCGTTGTCTCATGTGCCCTCCTCGCACGACAGATCCTTGAGTAGAGCGTAGGCAGAAACCGGGCCGTTCAGTCAGGAAGGGTGCGACCGTGAAAAGTAAAACTTATCCAGCTTCCCTCGAAGCTTTTTTAGTCGTGGAGGGTTGAACTTTCTCTTTCCCTGCCTGTACCCGCAGCTCGCGGGCAGTCCCTCACGACGAAATGCTGACATGAAGTCCTGCCTAGAGCGAGGCACAGACCACGTCCCATCCTACGGTTCTCCTCTACGAGGGCGTGACGATCCCGTAATCCCGTTTCCCTGCTAGGGAGCCGCCCCTACACTCTCCGCCTTCCGACCGGTCCAGAGTTGCGCTGCGGGTACCGTAACAGTATCCGATGCGAGACCGAGCCCCGGAACTACACACTACGAACCTTTCGGCCGCTACTGGCAGCACTCCGACGACCTGCCTGCAACAGCGTTACTGGCAGTTGACCGGCTGACTCTTAGCGGAGTGGAGGAGGTCAAGACTCTCACCTGGGAACACACTATAGAATTTTGGATTAAGAGGTGGATCTGGTAACATCGCTACTAAGGCTTCAGCTAAGACAGGAAGAGCTAAAGTCAATGTAACAGCCCTAAATCTTGATCGGCGTATTATTGCCCACGGAGTGACCCGCGCATCATGCCACTGAATCTAAACAGTACGACCGGCGATGCCTCTTCCCTTTCAACATGCGTAAGGATCCGATTGTACTGGGATCCGCGTGTGGTGCCCGTAATGCCGAGTCTGCTCGGTTAGGTGAAGCCCGGCGCAATGCGTGTGTACACCACCACACCCGGGATGGCCGCAATCCACGCCGGGTAGGCCGACGGTCCGGTGTTGTTGCCGGGCGAGTGAAACACGACGGGCGTGCCACGAAGGCACCCGGAGTAGTGAGAAAGAGCCGACGGAAAGAAAACAGGATGTTTAGTTCTTCTATTCCAGTCAGCTCACTGGGAGTTTTTTCCTAGATAGGCTGGTGGTCTTGTGTATTGTATCTGTGGAGATAACGTTGCCATCACTTTAGTTACGTCCTTCCCCATCCCCCCGTCAAGGCAGGAACAGTCCACGTGCCCGAGTGAGTCACTTTGCGGCCCCTCATCCTGGGTGCAGCCTCGGAGTGCGAGGCGTGGCTCGGGCAGCGCAGGCGAACTGTTGCGCGTTTTTTGTTTTTTTTTTCGAGCCCTCCCTGGTCTTGTCACGTGTAGACCGCGCCATCATGGTGCGCTCACGTTCTCTCGGAACTTCATCCTTCACGGCACCGGGGTCGAAACGGATGAAGCTCTTCGTTTCCCGGAGATTCCTCTTCCTCTGCAGTTTCGTAGCTGCTCCATGGGTTCTTCGGACGGCAGAGGCTGCAGGCCCAGGTGCCGGGGACCTTCCTGACTTGCCAATAGCGACAGTGTCTTCGGCTTTGCACCAGGCTGTTGCGCTGTCGTATATCGACGCAAAAAATGCGAATATGCTTGTCTCTCCTCTGAGCGTATGGAGGAGTCTACGCCTACTGGAAGATGGAGCTAGTGGAAGTACTCTGACCGAGATGGTGTCCCTACTGGACTTGAGCAGCGCAGATTTAGATGTCGACGACGTTTCGTCGTCACCATACGTTGAGGACACCGGTATCACCGTTGACGCTGCCGAGCGAGTGTATAAGTCTCCAGTTCAGGATCCGACCCTCGAACAGTATTGTTTGGCGGAGGAGGCAAAGTTCCATACTGAGCATGAAACTGTCGACTTCGGTGGCCCAGGTGTGGCAGAGCACATGAACTCGTTTGTCCGTTCCCTGACTAAAAATACTTTGAAATACGCCGTGTCGCCATCGTCTTTTTACCCGGATACAAGGCTGACTGTCATTAACGGTTTGTTCTTCGATGCTCCATGGGGTTTGCCGTTCAGACTTTCTGATAGCAGTGAAATTGGTAGCGACTTCGGCGGGGGGTTGCCTGATGAGAACTGCCAGTACATGGAGAGAGCCATTTCCAGGTTCGAAACGGAATTCATTCTGGAGGGACCCGTCTTGGCTATGAGACTGCCGTTCAGCCACAGAGACTTAGCCATGTACATCTTCATGCCTGAGAATCTTCAGGCCTTCGAGGCAGACCCAAGTTTTCCGCAGATGATTGACGATTTGGTTGAGCAGATGCACCAGGGAATATACGAGCGGTGGCAGAATCCAGACCAGAACAAAGGATCCGTCCGTCTCGTGCTGCCCCGCTTCGTCATACGCCCTCATGTTAATTCCTACGATCTTTCTGTGGCTCTGAAGGCCATGGGAGTCAATGAACTTTTTGATGAAGCTGACCTGTCCCAGATGACTGACGCTGCTGGTATCCGTGTTGACTCGTTCCCGCACTCTCCTGGTATTACTGTTAATGAGAAGGGCGCCGTTGCCGCGGCGTCTGCCGCTGCAGTCGTGTCTCCAGAACATCATGGCCACGGTGGATTCGCATCTCGTGTGGGAATCACCAGGCCGTTTATCCTTCAAATTAGATATCAACGCGGCTACGAGACGACGGGCCCTGGGCCAGCGAGGACTGACCTTGTTCTGTTCAGCGGTCACGTGACTAAGTGTGAGAGCAGTGGAATGGCATATCCGGGTGACGGGCGTCGATCCCCTTTTGGTGAACTTTTTGATGAGTGAGTGCTGACCGACAATTTGAATGACAGTGAATGAGGGTAAATACGAGCGGCTGTGAAGGGGAATACTGGTCAGGTTGCAAACTGCAAGCCCCGTGAAAAGGCTGAGGACGAAAGCTAAAACGTTTCTTACCGGCTCGAGGCGTTGTATATGTATGTATAGGAATTCCATTTGCCGGTGATGGTACCGTGACTGTACCGTATGTGACCGGAGTTTTCTCTTTCCCCCAACAGGTTTGCGCCTCGGTGCCGTATGTGTTGGCCCTACTACTAACCTACAACTTTCTCGCAAGTAGGGTAGTGCTTGAATCCCGTTCGCCCCCTCATTGCAGTCACTCTCCGTAACGGAATAGCTCCTGCCACATGAATAATCGGCAAGGGCCCGACCTGAGCATAAATTGCTTCACGGTGAGAGGACGACCAGGTTGCGATTTTGTCCGTGCTGGCAGAGCGCCATAGAAAGATTCGCAGCCGTAAGTGGCCACTGGAGAGTAACATGGTAACCAGGTGGGGTGGATGCCGAGATTGGTTCAGGCAGGAACAGATGCGGCGGTGCAAATGGGATACGCCTGCGCCAACCAGGTGCGTCAGGTGCGTGATTTCTCACTGAAACCCCCGCGAATGCCGCTTTGTATTCCCTTCGCGGTTCGCTCGCCGAGTAGGCACAAGAAAGATCTATACAGCAGGGAACGTGGGACAGAGCAGGAGTGGGAGAAGGCGCTTGTGTTTTTCAAAATGCTAGTGGTGACAGCGCTAACAGGTCTCGCTCCGTCCGCGTCTCAGTCAGGAGGAATGTAACGAGGACGGTCGCAGAGATGGTATACAACATATAGGCAGGGGGGTTGCGCGTCGAGTGGCACATCCGATCCTAAGAGGATCCTCCCCGTAGTGATTTCTAGTGCCCCAGTTGGCTAGCTCCGCACCTGGTTCGGGACACCATTCAGAAAAGTGTTCTTCACGTTAAACATCGGTGCTGTACGTCACCAGCAGGAATAGCGACTCGTTTCGCACGAAAGACGGGTAGCTTGAGGCAGCGCCCTTATCATGGCCGCCAAAGAACAGGCCATCATCAGTTTCGATGATGCTAACTTCTCCGGTCGTTCACGTATTCACGAACATGGGCTGGCAAAAGCGTATGCAAACAGGCCCTGCAGTATGGAAGGCTGTGACACTGATAGTAATCCTGAATCAGCTTTACTGGAAGCTTTCTTAGTCCCGCAGGGTTGGACTTCTTTCCCCTGCGTGTACGGACAGCTCGCAGGCAGTCCCGCCAGACGAACCTCCGACATGAAGGATACTCTCTTGTTCCATACAGCTACGGACGGACCGTCCCCGCCCTGCAATTCTTCCCTGGAGGGGCATGACCAGCCTCGCTATCTTTTTTTTTTCCGTACACACTCCAAGCCCACCGGGGGCCCTAAACCCCTTTTATCACTCTTTGGACCTTTAGAAAGTATGCCTCGTGTCCCCTCTTTCTTTTCCCGTCTGCCTGTGGGCCTAACGGCCGAAAGGTGCGGCTTAGGTAACTAAACCCTGAGAGTGATGGTGGAATCAAAGCCCCGTTGCAGGTAGGCGACGCCCCGATCGAGGCATTTGCGCGCCACACCGGGGGCGGACGTATCGAACTCCTTGAGCCGTTGACACGGTTTTGTCGGCCGTGGGAAACACCTGCACCCTCGGCGCCACGGCTCGCTGAGCGGTGGGGAAAGATCTGACCGGAGTCTACTCGTTTTCCTGACGACACAATGCGGTGTTGTGCGTTTTCCTTTTGGGTTGGGTGGAATTTCTGTTTATTGAATTCACAGGGGTGATGTTACTTTAACACCTTGTTCTTCCTTCCTCTCCCTGCAGTCGATAGTATCTGTAGTCGACTGCAGAGACAGTCCACGTGCTTGGCTGAGTGAGTGACTTCGTAGCTCTGGATCGGTCAACTTTTCTGCGGCCGCTTGGAGCTGGAGGGCGGAAGACCAGGCATTGTACGCCAAGCAGCAATATTTTCTTGCGGCGGTGTCCTCTCAAGCCTTCGTCAGTTTTGCCACCGGTAGACCGTTCAATCATGGCTACCGATTCTCCTAGGGCCGTGTCCGGTACAACACCGGATTCGAAACGGACGAACGTCCTTGTTTCCTGCAGGTTCTCCTTGCTCTGCAGTCTCCTGGCCGCTGCCTGTTTTCTTCGGACGGCACAGGCTGCAGGCGCGGGTGATGAGGTGCCTCTAGCGACTGTGTCTTCAGCTTTCCATCGGGCTATTCTGTTCACCTACGCTCCTACAAGAAAAGCGAACATGGTTTGCTCCCCTCTAAGCTTATGGAGGGTAATGCGCTTATTGCAAACCGGAGCTGATGACAGTACTTTGCAAGAGATGAAATCCCTGGTGGACTTAGAGAATGTTAACTTGGACGCACCGGACTTGACTTGGTCAATAGTTCATGGGGACACAGATATCGTTGTTCACGCCGCTGACCGTCTATTTGCCTCTCCAGCTTTACAAGATAGCACCTTCAATCAGTATTGCTCGGTGGTGGGGGAGAGGTACAATGCGGAAGTCGAAACCATCGACTTTGGTGCTTCGCCGGCTTCTGCGGCCGAGGAAATAAGCAATTTTGTACGACACATAACTATGGATTTCGTGCCGCGGGCCGTGGCGCCTTATGATATTTCATCGGAAACAAGGTTGGCTCTCGTTAACGCCTTATACCTCAAAGCACAATGGGACACGCCATTTGAAGCTGCTGGACCTGGCGAGTTCGCCAGCGTTGTGGGTGAGGGAAGATTTGTTGACGAGAACTGCCACTTCATGAAGAAAGTGGTCCGCGACTTGGACCTGGAGTACCTGGACGGACCAACTAAAGTTGTGAGGTTGCCATACCGGAACCTAAACCTGGCCTTGTACCTTTTCATGCCAGAGAGACTTGACTCCTTCGAGCAGAATCCAGAGTTTGCACAGGTGCTCGACGAGACGATTGACTATATGCATTCGAATCTACACGAACGAAGACAGCATCCGGAGAGCCATCAAGGAAACGTCCAGGTTGTAGTCCCGCAATTCTCGTTGAACGCGGGGACCAATGGGTTGGACGTCTCTCGTGTTCTGCGGTCCATGGGAATCAGGCGTCTCTTTCACCGGGCAAATCTTTCGCGGTTGACAGATACCCCCCATTTTGGCGTCGAGATATTCAAGCATGCTGCAGCGATCTCCGTTGATCAACAGCAGACCATTGCCGCGGCAGCTACTACAGTAGGTATGTCTCCTAACGCTGAACTGTCTAGGCCCCCGGTCACACGCCGGCTAGAATTTAACTCGCCCCTTATTTTCCAGATTAGGTACCAACCGCACTATGAAGTGTCAGGACCTGGGCCAGCGAAATATGATCTCATTCTGTTCAGCGGTCATATCGTCAGTTGTGGGGCTCGTCGCGACCTCGGCTAGGGGAAAGAGCCACCGGAGACGGTGCCGTGTCCCTCCAGGGCGACGGCCGGAGGTAGTATGTGTAGGGTGATTTGCTTTCTGATGTCGTGCTGTGGTTGTATCCCGCCGTTGAAAGTTACCAAACTGCCCGGCGTCGGGCTCCCTTTTTTCTAAACAGGTTCTTTTCCACCGCAGTCTCACGTAACACGTACGGCCAAACACGATATTTCTCTTGAGAGGTGTACCGAAAACAGCACGCGTCGCCCCTACCAAGACTTTCCTCATAGAAAGAACTGCTACACGCGGTCGTTAGCACGATTCTTACTTCCCATGTTTCCCTCCGGGAGCAAACAATACTAGACTGCTGGTTGCTTCCGGTGCCATAGGGTGCTAACCGGCGCTATGTCACCGCGGAGAACAATCTTGCAAGCAGCCGAGGTGGGGCACGTGTTAAGAAACAAATGTAGCAGTTTGGACGAAAATACTAGATGACTCGAGCCGCCTGGGGGTCGCCGACTCGATCAGTACGCTACGGAGCAGGGTGATGTATTGTCTTTCCTCGGATAACTACCGAGAAAAATATATATTGCCCGGCGGCGGACGCCAATCAGAGGGAGTAGCGCAAGAGGAAAGCCGGCGAGGGGTGTCTCGGAACGATGTGCTGGAGGGTCAAAAAAACCGACCGGTATCGAGACTTGCAGAACAACGCATGGGCGAAAAAGCGGGGACCCAGCACTTTGCCTTCGGACCTAGCCGCATCCCTTGTGTCCTGTTCAGCTCCTCTCCGTACACATCGCAGTCTGGAGAACACGGATCAGAAACTCGTAGAGACTACACAAATCATAGGCCTCCCGATGTGGGTGAATTGTTTCATTAAGATTCAAGGTATTACTCTTGCATCGAATGAGCCCTATGTAGAATGGTCATGAGACAGCGATAACCGGCCCAAGGCGTCGCTGTTTTGATTACCCGGCCCGATTGTTTCCACACCTTCCTGCAAAACCACCTGTTAGTTTTCGAATCGCACCGGAAACACTGTGCATTGTTTAGCATCCAGACTGCTCTCTCACGAGTGATAGGAATATCTCACCTCAGATTTGATCGTGGGGAGAACCGGTATCTCAGATGGCTTTACGGGGATGCGCATCGGTGCCATTAATGCATCATGTGCTATTCGCTGTCTCTGGTGGAACCTGTGGCGTTTCGGAGAGGATAGAATTGTGTATAATTTTCACACCGGTAGGAAGTGCTGGGACTTGACTGCTTTACCTGACTTTTCTTCGGCCAATCGATCTGCTGCACTTCAAGCGAGTGAAAACCGTTTTCCGGAAGGCATGGCGACTTTCCCCGAGTGCTTTATCACCTTGTCTCGACGAGCACGCTTTCACTCTGCAGAGGGGCTGGGAAACTGGAAGTCACGACATGAGGGGATAGAACCGACGAAACAGAAGCAATCGGAAGGAAATTAGGCAGCTTTTCAAATCTCATGCAGAACTTCATGTTCCGGTTCCCAGGATAGACTGTGGGGTCATACTATAGACAAACCACAAAAGGAGTCCCTTCTGTCTTGTGAACGACGGCATGCACACCGAACTCTCTTGTGCTTGATCTCAGGCAAAGATCTTGCCTCGTCAGTCCACACATTTCGAGTTCGCTATCGCCGGTCCTACGCTTCATCCTAGTCTCGCTGTGAATGGTACACTTTTGAGTCCAGTTTCCCCACAGCATGCAAGGACGGGAACAGAAGGGTGTGCCGTCGTGCCTGGCGCTGCTAGACAATCGAGGTCACGTGGTGCATTTGCCGCCAATGTGTCCGCACCATCAAAAAACTGCTAATTCAGAAAAGTGAATGCGACGGTCTCTCTAAAACAGCATTTGTGTCCATCACAATACAAGGGCGAACGGGGCGGAGTGGTCCCGGTGCAGAAGTCCGAATCTGGTGCGCCGATTGCCCAGCTGTGTGGGGCGGAGTCACCACCACTCCACCACTCCGCCCCGTTCGCCCTTGTATTGTGATGGACACAAATGCTGTTTTAGAGAGACCGTCGCATTCACTTTTCTGAATTAGCAGTTTTTTCGCCTGGCACCCTCTTGCTCTGGAAACCTTTCCCCGTGGCTGAGTGATCACGTGGCTTCTCAGTCAACTCACTCACTGCACTAGGTATGGAACCTTAAATTTTTTCCCGAGGCGGCTTTTATTGAAGATCACGATGGCTTCACACTTTTTCAGTACCTCGTCCGGTGCAAACGGGGGCCGGAGACCGGGTTGGGCGAGTATGCTCTTGCTCTGCAGTTGTGTGGTTGCGGCTTCTTTGATCCAGACGACACAAGCTGCAGGCCATCACGGAGAGACAAGGGTAGGGACTGCTTCTTCAGCTTTTCATCGTAGTATTTTGATGGTTTACTCCGATGCAAGAACAGAACATGGTTTGCGCCCCTTGGGGCCTATGGAGGGTGTACCGCCTATTGCAAGCTGGAGCAGATGGTAGAACATTGTTTGAGATGGAAGAGACTCTGAACACGGAGCATGTAGACCTGGATATCCCGCCCGTATCCGAGCCTGCAGAGCGTGGGGCCAGAGCAGTTGCTTTTTTCTGTTGACGGCATGTTCTCAAGTTCGTTTGTCGAGAGCGATATCTGTCAACAATACTGCTCCGCCGTCCGGAGGGATTTTGGTACTGAGGTCCAGAGGCGCATCGACTTTTCCTCCCCCGAAGCCGCAGCGAACACTATCAACAACTACTTCGTGCACCAGTCGCATCACACTATCGACCATGTTGCATCAGCGGCCGACATCACCAGCGAGACAAAGCTGGCCGTCCTCAACGGTGTTTACATCAAGGCTCTCTGGGCCAAGGCGTTCGAACAAATTGGTCCGCATATGTTCATGGGACTTGATCGCAAGGGAGAAGGTTAGAGCAAATGTGCGAGTACATGCAGCTCTGGACAGACAGGTCACAGTTGGAATACGTGGACGGAGCAATCAAAGCGTTTAGGCTGCCTTACACTGACCCCGACTTCGCGCTGTACGTTTTCATGCCAGAAGAGATTCAGGAGTTCGAGGCAAATGAATCATTTCCTGATTTGATCAATGAGTTGATTGACTACATGCATCTGAGGCGACAGGAGCGAGCCGGTGACGAGCCAGGAGACGTCGAGATTCTCATGCCGAAATACCACATAAAGGCGGAGGAAAATACCTTCGATGTTATGTGTTGAGATCGATGGGAGTCAGTGATCTCTTCATACAAGCCAACCTCTCCCGCATGACCCGTGAGCCTGTTGCTGTTGACGTCCTCAAGCAGAGCTCAGAGATCTTGGTTTCTGAGCGTGAGACAATTGCTCAGTCGACCACCGCTGCATACGTCTCTGACAGATCTTTAGGATTTGCTAACATCGTCGAGCAAATCAAAATCGAGAAGCCTTTCGTCTTCCAACAGATATCAGAGGGGCTACCGGACAACCGGGCCTGGGCCAGCGGAATCCGATTTGGTGCTCTTCTCCGGTCATGTCGACTGCCGGCCTTATTTTTTAAACGTCTGCGGACGATTAAGTTTTTCGAAGTGAACGGGAACGTTCACTAATTGTCACGTTTACCACCGGTAGTTGTATGCGCTCCATTCCGCTGCTGTTTTCGTCATACTGCGCGGTTATTTGCAGGTGAGAACATACACCGGTGGACGGTGTGCGACTCTTGGGTTTCTCACCTTTTTTTTTCTCGAAAACTTGAATGAACTCAGCATTTTGCTGACTATCCTGTCGTCGGATTTCTCTTCGAAAGGTGGTGCACGAGCAACACTTCCCGAGGCTAGGCAATATAGGCTGGCCCCGCGGTATATAGGCTGGCCTTCCCCTAGCCAGCGGGAGCAGTACAGCTAACAATTTAGCTGGACCCCTGCGTCAGTTCAGTAACGGATGCAGGTGGCGGCAATACGCTACAATAAGTGTAGGACGTTGAGTGTCAGGCCTGACGTGCCCCATATATCGACAGTTTGGTTCTGATCTCGGATAATTCCCTTGTGACAAGTAAACGACCGGGAGCGATCTGCCCGGTGGGCTGAGATTGAGAAGCAAAAACCTGCCAAGGGTGAAAGCTCCAATTTACCTCTGCTTCGGCGCAGGTGAAGATGCGGGATACGCTGCCTGGGCCCGAGCAGGGCCAGCCACGTCTCCCAACTGCCTACATCATTTCCTGCTTCGGTATGGCGCACAGGGTTCGGATACCCTTTTCCTTCGAGAGATCTGTCACTATGCTGGTTTCATTAAAAGATAAATGCCTGGAATATAGTTACGCGACAAACAAGTATCCAGTCGTCTCCAACTTCACATGAACTGTGTGGAGGAATTGCTTGGGGGGCGGTGATTTACGGACACGTTCGGCCTTCAGGACGAGGGTATGAAGGCCATACATCGCATCCCCCCCCCCGAAAAAAAGAGGATGTTCGTCATATTACCTCCAGATTCGTTGCAAACGATTGGCAGTTGCTATCTGACGCGAGTAAGTCCCCGCCCAGGGAGACGTGGGTTTGTTCGGCAGACTGCGTGCCAGGGGGCTTAGTGGCTCTATCAGGTTTTTCATCAAAAATGTTCTCAAGAACACTTGTATATCTATATTTCTGTCTGCTCGTCACCAGAGCTCTTCTCTGGCCCCCTGCCCAATTCGTTGCAAAACCCGGGCGTGCCGTGGAGCGGCGCCTGGGTAGGCTCCGATACACAGTACGGGCCAGTCCACAGTAGGCGCTTCCAGCAGTCACATCCACATACACAGTACGGGCCAGTCCACAGTAGGCGCTTCCAGCAGTCACATCCTCCACCTCCTCGGGTGTCTTCCACAACACCAGCTATGGTAGCGAGGATCCGTGAATAGTCCCTGGTGCGCTTGGGTCTCACAGCGACTGTACGTTTGTAGGTAGGGTACCCAGGCGAAAGGCCAGCTTATGATGGCGTTGTTTTTGCCCGGAAGCTTTGCAGTCTCAAGGAATGTGTTTCTCCTTCCTCCTTGTCTCCAGAGCGCCCGCTAGTCCACGAACCGGAACACTGATATACAGGAAAGGCGGTCCCCTTAAAGCAGTTCACAAGTCTCCCGCTTCCTTATATTCTGTCGAAGAGATAGGACAGGCTTCAGTAGTCAGTGTTTCGAATATCATGCAGGCCCGGAGCCCGCCACCCCACCCAGTCTCATTCTAAACAGTAGGCCGACCCGCCTTCCAGTCGGCGAGCGCAGCCCGAGGAGCAGGTGACGCACCTCATCACTTCTAACTTTTACCGCAGAGAACAAGCCATCCCGGCACAAGTGGCGGAATCCCGGTGCACCTCGCACAGGAATGTCCCCTTCATTAGGCGGTGGCTGGCCCGAAGCGTGGCCGGTGAGCGAGTGGGTCTGGTTTCCCGCAGACGGGGGGAGACACCACGGGCCTTGAGCATAAGCGCTATGCGGTGTGCAAGGAATCGAAAACCTTCAACAAAAAATCATGATCATCTTCTTTTCGAGTGCACAGTCCGGGACGCTGTCTTTGGTAACCCGGTCGTCTTCTTCAGTAAATTCAGCGGCCTGGTGTTGCTGTTACACTGAGTTGCACCATCGGGAACCTCCCCGGCAAAAAGTATCAGTGGCCGATAGCAGAACAGTCCGCGTGCTTGCTTGAGCGGCCCTTTGGTCCGGGCGGGCCCTGATTCTTCATTTTCTTTGCAGTCGGCAACGGGTGGCGGTGGTTCCTCTGCAAGGCTACGCCCGGCGACAGCTTCCCGGAACTTTTGTTCTCGGCTGGTTGGCCTCACTATCGGTAGATTGTGTCAACATGGCTTCAAATTGGTTCAGTATCAAATCCGGTACGGGACCGGAGAGGAGAGTGGGGTGGGCGAATGTTTTTCTTCCTCGGAGACTACTGTTGCTATGCAGTCTTGTGAGCGCCTCTTGGATGAACGAGACGGCACAGGCTGCAGGTCAGAATGGTGAGGTTGTGCCTATCGCGGGTCTATCCTCCGTTTTTCATCGGGCTATCTTGGATGCTTTTCCCGAAGCAAGAACACGGAATATGGCTTGCGCGCCACTAGGCATGTGGAGGCTCTTCCGTCTGTTGGAAGCTGGAGCGGACGGGTCAACGTTGGAAGAGATGAAAATGGTACTAGACGCGGAAGAAGTGAATTTAGACATCCCCTCTCCGTCATCTTACATGCGGGGTCCAAGCTTAACCATTCGCCCTGTGGAGAGACTCATTGCAAATCCGGCCTTTTTCTCAGACCGAACCTTCAATCAGTACTGTGGTGACATGGAGGAGAGATACCATGCAACCGTTGAACTCCTCGATTTCGGTGATACGCCAGCGCGTGCGGCTGCAGCGATAAACAGGTTTGTTGCTGAGGTCACGTCAAACGCTATTACCCAGGTCGTGTCGCAACTGGACTTTTCGCCCGATACAAAATTGGCGGCCATTAGCGCTATGTTTTTCAAGGCTGCGTGGAGACACCCTTTTCTACCCGTTGGAAGGGGTGCATTCAATGCTATCTTGCCTGGCGGCGCGTCGGTTCTGAAATTCTGTGACTTCATGAGGAACGACTTTCCGGAACTGGCCGTGGAGTACATAGACGGGCCAGTGAAGGCTATTAGACTGCCGTACACCCAGACAGAGTTCGCTATGTATATTTTTATGCCGAAAGACATTCAGGTTTTCGAAGCAAATGCAGATTTTGAAATTTTGCTCGACGATTTGGTTGACCAGATGCATCTGGGGCTGTCCGTGCGGCGGCAAAGACCAGAAAAGCACCAAGGAAACGTTCATGTTCTACTCCCGCGCTTCTCCTTGAGCGCGGATGAGAATAGCTTCGACGCTTCACGTGTTCTGCAGGTCATGGGAATCCACGAGCTCTTCAACAGACCCAATCTCTCTCGGATGACGGAAAACCCCCGTGCTTACGTCGATATGTTCAAGCAAGCGGTACAGCTGAACGTCAACGAACAACATACAGTTGCCGCGGCAGGCACTGCTGCAGATGTCCCCACTAGGGGTTCATCCGGGACCCAGATCACACGTTTTCTTCACTTCACTGAGCCTTTTGTCTTCCAAGTTAGGCATCAGCCGAATTACGAAAATCCAGGACCTTGGTGGGCGACCACTGATCTGGTTTTGTTCAGCGGTCATGTCATGGACTGTGAGACTGACTGAT
>NW_027155913.1:7560-8278 GCF_002600585.1 Cystoisospora suis | reverse complement strand
TATATAGATATATGTAGATATATATAGATATATGTAGATATATATAGATATATGTAGATATATATAGATATATATTTTTATTTTACCTTAAGATGAAAGATCGCTTTAACTCGTAGACAACCTGCGGCATTGCCGAGGACAGGGAGGGTACAGGAAGGAAGGCTATCAGTATGTTGCCGCTTATCCAAGATGTCTTCTCTTTTCCTCTTCTTCTTCTTCCCGTCTTTCTCACTGCTATGTCCTCTCTCACGATCTACAGGAAGAGAAGATTTTTTCTTTAAGAAAGGATAAGAAGAAGAAGAGGAATGTAACTGCGAAGAGAGAGAGAGGGTCGGGTCACTTCTTTCTTCTTCTTTCTTGGAGAGCTCTCCATCTCTCAAACCTTCGCAAGGAAGAGATAGAGGAGAAGAAGAAGGATTGTTTAAGAGGTCTTCTATCTTTTCTAGAGCATCGTAGATGACCTTACACCTTATGATAGGGACACCTTGACGTAAGGCTTCCATCTGGAGAAAAGAAAAAGAAGAAGAAGATGAGGAAGATCAATATCGACACCTAGTGAATGGAGGAAAGAACGGAGAAGGAATCCTAGGAAAGAAAAGAAGAGGGGAGTCCATATCATTCTCTCTCTCTGTATATATATATATATACATATATGTGTGGGTAGGTAGGAATATGAGAATTTTTGCGGGGTGTACATGCAGGTCTATGTATGTATGTA
>NW_027155913.1:0-7393 GCF_002600585.1 Cystoisospora suis | reverse complement strand
GATAGGTAGATTAAAGATAGATGTTGACCTGAGCTTGTTTCGTGACGGGTGTGTTGAATGCAATAAGCAGACCTCCTCCTGTCCTGCCATTCCTCATCTTTTCGTGAGAGGAATGTCCTTCTTCCTGGAAGTGCGTCTTTCTTTTCTCCGCTTGCGGCTCTAGACCTCCTACAGCTTTCACGTCATCCAAAGTGACAGGCCCCGCCTTAGCTAGCAAGATCCGCAGAATCCTTCTTCTTTCTTTTNNATGATACCTTAAAGGTTTTCTTTGTAATTGGCAGGCCTTTTGGATTTGTTGCTGCTTCTTTCTCTTCTTCTTGCCCCTGCTTCTGTTTCACCTAGAGGAAAAGGAGGAGAAAGAAGAAGAGGATTCTTGGGTACTTCTTCTTCTTCTTCTCCGCTGTCTTGATCTTTCTCTAAAGCATTTTTCCTCTTCTCTTCTTCCTCTCTAAGAGGACGATTTCTATCTCGATCATTCTCGCCATATTCCATTTTATCTTGGCTTTCCTTTTCCTTTTCTTCTTCTTCTTCTCTTTCTTTCTGAGGTAAGATTCCATCTTGAGAAGCTTCAGATGAAGATGAGAGATTGGTCTGTCCGACAAAAGAGTTAAGAGGAGAAGAAGAAGAAGAGAAGCTTGTGAATGGAGAGAGAGAAGATGCGAGAGCTTCGGCGGTCCCTTGTTGGTCTGTCTTAATGACAGTCGGAACAATAGAGAAATTCTGTCATACATAGACACGCATAGACATACATAGACATACACAGCTGTAGACAACGAATAGATATCTGCAGAGAAAAAGAGAGATAAATATACCGCATATCTGCCTATGTATATTTATATAGATGGACATAACTCCATATAGATAGATGGTATACAATGAAAAGACACGGGTATTTCAAAGTGTATAGAGAAGTCCAGGTGTATACAGATGTAGTAGGAGTGTGTACGTATACAACTAAATGGATGGAGCTGTGCATAGATGGATGGATAGAGCGGAATGAAGATAGAAACGTGAACAAGTATAGACATAATATCCACACATTATAGGTCTACAGTCATACAGATCTACTTCACGTAGATATATAGCTAGTTGTATACATACATGTAGTCGGTAGTAGGAGAGAAGTAGAGAAGACTTCACATACATATCAGGTGTACATACACCTCCATATTGCGTTACACCTTAATATTAGGTTTGTCTATCTCCTCGTCGTTTTCTTCTATTTCCTGCTTCACATTGAGATCAGGCAATGTGAAGAGAACCGTATACAGACACTTTGAACCCGAAAAGAAGAAAAAGAAAAAGACCAAAAAAGAAGAAGAGAGGAGAAAACGTAGATCTAGACAGGCCCTGTAGACGTCTTGTGGTGCAAACATGAATGGAAGGGTCATCTTGAATTCTCTACATTATCGAAGATATAGACATACAGCTATTCGTCAATACACTCGCCATCAAGACATAAGTAATTAGATACAGATAGACATAGATATAGACACGCTGCTAGCTGTATGTGGCTGCGTCACGTACACGTCCATACTGATGGACTCCTCTGTCAAATATATATATATATATGCATGTGTATGTATACATGTATATAAATATATATATATATATACATATATACATATATATGTGTATTTTGCTGGGATAGTCTAGGTGCGTGAGCGGAGGAAATTTAGATGGAGAGAGGAGAGAAGAAGAAGAAGAGAATTTGGAGAAGAAAGGCAACGAGATAAAACACCGACACGTCTCTCTTTTCTCTCTTTCTTTCTTTCTTTCTCCTTTTTTCTTCCTTGCTTTCATCTTCGCCTCCTGGAAGCTGTAGTCGGAGAGATTACTCTTTCTCGCTCTCTCTCTTCTTTTCATTCTTTCTTTCTTACTGTGGTATGATCGTTGTGGTGGAGGGGGGGTGCATAAAGGAGGTCATGAAGAAGCCGATCTTTCGCCTCTTTCAATCTGACGCCTTCCTCTACTCTCTCTCTACGACGGCGATTTAGCTAAAGAGAAAAACGAAGGTGAAGCAAAAAAGGAGAGATATATCCAAGATAGATAGATTAAAGAGAGATAGATAGATAGATAGATTTAGGATAGATAGATAGATTAAAGATAGATAGATAGATAAATAGATAGATAGATAAAAGATAGATTAAAGATTAGAGATAACTCAGATGTTTCGGATCCCTGTCTTCTTCTCTCTCTAGCGTCAGTCCTCTCGGCCTTCTTTCTCCTATCCCGCTGGGCTGTCTATCTTTTCCGTTCTTTCGTTATGAAAGTCTAGCGATACTTTGGTAAGCTTCCTTTTTCCTACCTCAGCTAATTCCTTGCCTTCTTCTTCTTTTTGGAGCACTAGAATTCTTTCTCCTGGTAGAGGCAGATCCTTAGAGTCAAAGCCGCAGATATCGAAGGTTTCTCCTGCTTCTCCTACTTCATTTTCTTCTCTTTCTTTTTTCTCTTTGTCAGCACCTTCATCTTCATGACATCTAGATGAGAGAAGATGCTTTTTCTCTCTCTCTTCTTTCTCTCCGCCTCCAAATCTCTCATGCGGCTTGAGACGCTTGACTCGACAGAAAGAAGATCCTGCGAGAACCAAATCTCCCCTTCTTCAGAAGAAAGAAGAAGAGAGAAGAAGACGAAGAAGGAGAAGATGAAACAGAGAGAGAGAGAGAGAAGGATGTATATAAAGATACATACAGATAGATACATAGATGTATAAAGAAAGATAGATAGATAGATATATATGTATGAGTAGATCTATGTATGTATAGATAGATCTATGTATGTATAGATAGATCTATGTATGTATAGATATATATATGTATGTATAGATATATATATGTATGTATAGAGCTTACTTGATAATTCCTGTGTGGAGTAAAATAGAAGCGCAGCCACCTAGGCCTTTTGATAGGAAGGAGTCCAGAACAATCCCCTCGCCTATTTGTGCACTACTTCTCTTCATCTTTCTTCTTCTTCTCCCTCTCTTCTTCGATAGATCTTCTTCTCCTTCTCTCTCTTTCACAGTCGTCAGTTCAAGCATTTCTACCTCCAAAAAGACTTTCTGTAAGAGATCCTCCAACAGTCCCTTCTTATCTTCTTCTTCTTTCTCTTCTTCTCTTCGGAGAGAGCTAAGACTCTCCTCTTCCTTCTCTCTTTCTTCTTCCTGCTCCTCTTCATTACCAGATTCAATTGTTTCTTCTTCCTTTTCTTCTTCTTCTTTTTCTTCTTCTTCTTCTGGTCCGTTCTTCTTCATCTTCTTTCTCTTTAGTTTCTTCTCTTTTCTCATGCTTTTCTTCATATTTGTATCTAGGAAGGCCTTAGCGTCTAAAATCCCTACTTGGACGTCTCCGCCTAAGGCCTCTGTATGTACACCGAGCTCTCCTAGCTGCCTCAGCACTCGCATCACTTGGGGATGAGAGATTAAAGAGGAAAAGCAAGAAGAAGAAGAAGGAGAAGAAGAAGAGAAAGAAGAGAGGCGAGAACATTTCGTAAGAGCGACGACAATAGGGACGTGAGCTGCCTTGCAAATCTAAAGGAAAGAAAAAGAAGAAGAAAAAGAAGGAGAAATGTATCTTAGCAAGAACGAGAAAAGCATTCTCTTTATCAGCAGTCTTCGAAACATAGGCACACTCGCACTGCTGTACAGACGTCTATCTATCTATCTAACTATCTTTGATCTATTGATCTACCTGTCTATCTGCCTGTCTAGCTGTCTTGAGTCGATTTATCTGTCTGTATGCGTGTGTATATACACCTCATGCTACAGACTGGCCCATACCAAGGGACGCCGAGGAACATACTTCCTAACACTTACACACATAGACAGACATAAGCATGTACATATATATGTATATGTGTATACACTTACAAATATATATATATATATATATATATGTATATGTAAATAGATACATGTACGTATACACATATGTATATAGATACATGTATGTATAGACATATGTATATATCAATATCTCTCTCTCTCTCTATATATATATATAATACTATACACACATCCACGTGTCCGTCTACATAGATATATGTGGGAGTAGGAGGAAGGTCTACGCTGTCTAAATTTCGTATAGCATCTTCAAGAAGAGAGACAGAGAGGCCTTAGGAAGAAAAGAAAAGAGTCTTCACTCCAAAGAGGTGAGAAGGAGACATATCTCGCGTTGCAAGTTTGTCTCATTCTTTTTCTCTTTGGAATCCCAAGATGAAGAAAAGACACGAAACAGCCTCCTCACGAAGGAAAGGCAAGAAGAGAAGAGGAGAGAAATAAACAGAAGAGAAAAGAAGGGAAAGGAGAGAGCGGAGCTCCCCTACTTGGATACTTCTTTCTGTCTGCTCTTTAACACCTTCGTCAACGGCTACAACGAGAATCGCAACGTCGGAGCAGGTCGCTCCTCTCTCTCGCATCTTCTCAAAGGCGGAGTGGCCTGGAGTATCTAGGAACGTTAAACTCGTAGAAGAAGAAGAAGGATTAAGGAAAGAGGTACAATCCACCTGAAAAAGAGAAGTGTTGACGTATCGAATGAGAAGCCAAGGTTCTTCATCTAATAAGAAGCGAAAGAAAGCTATCGATATCTATATCTATATAGATGTACATAGATACATATATATATATACATACAAAGATGATATGTATGGAGATATCTTACATGCACTTGGATAGATATCACCTGTCATCGATGGATGAATATACACATACATATATGCATATATATAGAGATATATACATATATACATCTACGCACACAAATATATATACGTAGGTGGAGATAGATCCATAGGCCATTGTGAAGAGGAGTGGTATGTTATGATGTATGTGGAAGTGAACCTCTATACATGACTTGTACGGGACATTACATATATAAATATCTATATATGTATGAACTCTCGCCTATATACAGATGTATCTATTCATCTAGATGAATACATCCACCTGTATGTATCTCCATCGGAGGCGTAGATATAGTTGATGTATATACACACGTGCATGCATGCAAGCAGGCGAAAGGAGACGTCGGAGACCTCACGCTCTTTGCATGCAAGAAAATAAATGGCTCTCTTCAGTCTTATCACCCCGACGCAGAAAACGAGGAAGAAGAAGAAGATGAAGAGGAAGGGGAGACACTCCACACGTCCAGAGAGGATCGACGCAAATATGCCGTTGAAAAGGCGATACATGCCTCTCTCTATATATATTGACCTACACGTGTGTAGACAGACTGTATATACACATCTACACATACTTATGAATGTATACGTCTATATATGTATAGCCATGAACAAAACTCCCTACATGCACCATCCATATGTACGCATATATAGATAGATAGATAGAGAGAGATATAAAGATAGCTATAGAGGGGAGAGATAAAGAGAGACAGATGAGTAGTGGGAGAGATAGGTGTGTATTCTAACCCGAAAAGAGGAGAGACGTTGAGTGATATTGCCTTCTTCTTTCTTCAGTCGAAAATCTCCAATTGAGAGGGAAGAAGAAGAAGAAGAAGAGAAGAGTCGATCTTCTTCTTTTTGATACGTCTCTGTCTGAAGAGCTTGTCTGGTCGCATAGAGGAGAGTGTGGAGTTTGATAGCGTCAAGGAGAGTAGTCTTACCGTGATCCACATGGCCGAGCACACATACAACGCCTCGACGGGGGGCTTTTCTCATCTCTTCTTCTATCTCTTCTTCTTCTTCTTTTCTTCTTTCTTTCTTTTCAAGGGAATTTCTCTCTCGGATCTTCTGCAGTAACTTCTCTTCTTCTCTTAGCAGCCATAACTCTTCATCTTCTTCATCTTCATCTTCTTCTTCTTTTTCTCCTTGATCTTGGAAGACATCGTGGAGCGCCGCTGAATTCTCCTGACTCTCTTCTTTGTCACTCTTCTTGGTCCTTGAAGAGGCTTTTCTTGTTGAAAAGAACGTCTTTTCTTCCTCGTCTTCATCTTCTTCGTAATCTCGGTGTAAACTATGGCGTAAAGACGAAGATCTGAGACTTGGATCTTTTCTTCTCTTCTTCTTCGTCAGATCGTCACTCTCCAAATAGCTATCCGAAAAGTCACTTCGATGCTCTGGCTGTTGTCTACGTCGATTCAAACGTCGAGAGGCAGAGCGCCCTCCTCCCTTGGTGGGGTCTTCTTCTTCTCCTAGGAGATCTAACGGGAAAGACAGCGAGAAAGAAAAGGAGCGAAAAGAAGAAAAAGAAGAAGACTGGAAGGAAAAAAATGCGAAAAAGTAAGAAAGAGTGAGAAAGAAAGAAAGAAAGAGTGAGGAAGAAAGAAAGCGTACTTCATCTAATATATGCAGACATGATCGTGAGACACTTGTGCCTATCTCTCAAGGAAAGAGTTCATTTTGAAGAAAAGAAGGAGAAGGTCCAACAAGAGATGTGAATGGATCTACTAGAGACTTGTCTGACGAAGAAAGAGGTGTATGTACACCTCGAAAGGATGTCTAAGGGATGCTACGTATGGTCTATAGGAGTCTCGTGTCTTTTGCTGAATATATCATTCCCTGAAAGAGAGAGAAAAGAAGAAAGTCTCCATGACCTCCATAAACACCTACGAGCAAGAGGAGAGGAAGAAGAAGAGGAGAGATTTCTTTCTTCTTCTTCGTCTTCATAAAGATTAAGATCGTCTTCAGGGACATCGAGAGATAGAGGCGATCCACTACGCATCTGTTTAGCATGCAATGGAGTACGCGCAGGCGTTGTAGTAGCACTCCTAGTAGTAGAAGTAGAAGTAGGAGATAATGAGGAGACAGGTGTCTTGTCGTCTTCATTCTCTCCGGCAAAAGTTTCTTTTCGTCCCTCACTCGTCTTCAGCGCACTCGAAGAAAATGCAGCAGCAGCAGAAGAAGAAGAAGAAGAGAGAGTAAGAGTGACTTGCCATCGAGGAGAGGCGTCACTAGGTGGGGCCTTCAGTCGGACTTTGACTTTGGAGCCTACAGCCAAGTACTTTAGAAACGCAAGAGAAGGAAAGAGAAAGGAATGAGATATGAGGGGGAGAGAAAATAAGAGAAGAAGGAAAAGAAGAAAAAGAAAAAGAAGAGAGGCTTGAACGAGATTAGGAGGTTCCTAACAAGGCCGAGTATACCTAGACCACTACATACAAATCCGGGGGCCTTCCACTCTTCTTCTACTTTACACGTATATACCACCCCCATATGCATAAAGAAAGACGCACAGAGAAAGACGTGCATGCAGAAGCAAACAGCAATCTATACATATAGGTCTATGTGTGGTATCTAAGAGTAGATACATATATAGAGAGAGAGAGATGTGTATCTACATATACATGCCGCATATATATAGAGAGAGAGATGTGTATCTACATATACATGCCGCATATATATATATATATATATATAGAGAGAGAGAGATATGTATCTACATATA
>NW_027155912.1:11269-13139 GCF_002600585.1 Cystoisospora suis | reverse complement strand
AGATAGAGAGATAGATTCTGTATACATACAGATAGATCTCAAGAGAGTGTAGACATAAGAGAATAGAGATATATGTACAGGTGTATGTATGAATGAGTAGTTTGGCATGTCTGAGAGAGAGAGAGTGTGTGTATGGGGAATTGTCTGAATGAGTGATGAGTCAATTAGGGTGGATTCCATAGAGAGAGCCTCTGGCAAAAACGGACAAATAGATGAAGCAAGAGAAAGAAGAAGAAGCGAAGAAGAGATAAGAAAGAAAGAAAGAGAGAGACATGGTATTTGTGTTCTTTCTCTTCTTCTATGCTGAAAGCTTTTTCATCCTCTTTCTTTGTTTTATCTTAGGAGAGTTTAGCAGAGAGATAGAAGATGCGCCTTATCTTCTCGAGGGGCTTGTCTCGCGGTTTGCTGAAGAATGCCCTACTGTCCGGTAATTCCACCCTACGAGACACACAAATCCATGCTTACTTTCTCTCTCTCTCTCCTTTCTTTCTTTCTTTCTCTCTCACTCTTTCTTTCTTAATTTCTGTCTTTGGAGAAAGAAAGTGAAGAGAGAATTTTTCTTTCTCTTCAGTCTCTTTCATTCTCCTGGCGATGTCTGTCGTGTTTTCTTCTTCTTCTTTTCTTTCTTAGTTTATCTCTCGACTTCTCTCAATCGATGGAATGGAGTGGTATGCCCTTATTGAAGAGATGAGGTGTATATACACTCGAAGATGGAAGAAAATTCACTGTTGCATCTGTCTTGTTCCGGAGATTCATGTCTTTCTCGTGTCCTTCCAAACTTCGATCGCTTTTTCTCTTCCTCTTTCTCTTTTCTTCTGCTCTTAACGATTCTCTTCTCCTTTCTCCCCTTTTTCTTTCTCACGCTTTCTTTCTTTGTCACATTTTTGAGGTTCGTTTCTAAGGCACTCTTTCTCTGTGGTGTGTGTTCGAAGGCTGGAGCTGTTGACGGCTGCGGTAAAATGCTTCTTTACGTCTCCTGGAGAGATGCAGCACATCCTAGGATCTCTTCTGCAACAAGTAAGAAGAAAAAGAAGAAAGAGAAGGAAAGTCTTGATGCGAAGGGCCGGATGAGAACCCCTTCTTCTTCTTCCTTTTCTTCTTTTTCTTCTAGTAGATTGATAGGAGGTCTTTTTCATTGTGTGAGTTGTTTTCTAATAGATAAGATCTCTCGATAAAGTCAAGGCCCCTGTAGTAGGCCTTCTATTCTATACGGAAGCTTAGGGAGATTCAAAAAAGATAGATAGATTAAAGATAGATTAAAGATAGATCGGCGACGAAGAAGAAGATGGAGGAGAGAGCGGAGAGAGAAGAGAAAGAAAGAGTGAAGGCTGCAACAGAGAAGAGAAAGATGAAAAGAGAAGGAGAGAATGATTAGGAGAAAAGAAGGAGAAGAGGAACAGTCAGGTCAGCTCAGGTATAGCGATAGAAGAGAAGAAGAAGAAGACGTCGTGTGTATTCTTATTGTTTTGTTTCTTCTTTCTTCTCCCTTCCTCTTCTCTTGGCTGAAGTTTAGGTTTCCTTTTCTTTCTCGATCTTTCTTTCTTTCTCTCTATTTTCATGTGGCTTAGTGTTTCTATCTTTATGAATTTTCCTCCCTTGTCTGTCTCTCTGTCTCTCTTTCTTCTCTCTCTCTGTCTCTCTTTCTTCTCTCTCTCTGTCTCTCTTTCTTCTCTCTCTCTGTCTCTCTTTCTTCTCTCTCTCTAGATTATTTCCTTTATCTTTGTGTTGTTCTATAGGCGATAGGAGATGCGTCACATCCAGATATTCGAGACCGAGCTCTCTTCTACTACAGATTTCTCAAATCCCATCTGAAAGTATACAAGCACTATTACTAGCACTACTACTACTATTCCTCTTCCTCTCCTCTTCT
>NW_027155912.1:10406-11089 GCF_002600585.1 Cystoisospora suis | reverse complement strand
GCCACAAAGAGGAGAAGAAGAAGAGGTAGTAGTAGTAGTAGAAGTCACAGTAATAATAGTAGTAGTCGTAGGGGCTCATGTACCTAGGGTGTGGATTAGGAAGAGATAGAGAGAGAGGTAAAGAGAAGAGAAGTGTATGAAGAAGATAGATTAAAGATAGATAGGTAGATAGATAGATAGATAGACGTAGCTTGGAGACAGAGCCAAGGAAAGTAAAGACACCTGCGAAGAAAAAGAAAAGTTGTATCTTGTTTCGTTTCTTCTTTTTGTCTGTTTTTTTTCTTTTGGACTTAGGAGGCAAAGCAAATCATTTGTACACCCCTACCTCCAGTTGAAGAAATTGAGGTCTGTCTCTCCCTGTCTCTTTGTCTCTCTGTCTCTGTCTCTCTCTTTGTCTCTCTGTCTCTCTCTCTCTATGACTCTCACTCCTACTACTACTACTCTTTTTCTTGCTCTTAGTGGCTGTAGTACTCTTTACAGAGTAGCTTCATCTTCTTCTTCTTCTCCAAGCGGCTCCTCGTCCGTCTCTCTCTAGCCTTCTTCCTTCTCATCTTTATCCTTCCCCTGTTTCTTTTATCTTTCCTGGAAATTCTTCCGCACTTCTCTTCAGCACAAGAAAAAGCACACATAAAACTCCTCTATCTATTCAGTCACATACATATACATACATAAATATATACATA
>NW_027155912.1:980-10036 GCF_002600585.1 Cystoisospora suis | reverse complement strand
ACCTATGAATGAATGTAGTCGTCTGAGAGGGAGTTGTGTGAAGAGCTTATGGGGGAGTTTAACACCCTGTCGGTAATGTATTCTTCGCCGAGCTCTTCGTTTCTCTATGTCTCTCCTCCCATTCCTTTCGGAGGTCGACGTGTCTCTAGTGAAGGAGACGAGACAGAACAATCGCCGCAACTCGACCCTCCGTCTCTACCATATCAAGACCATAACGACCACCACAGAAAGATGACGATGGAAAAGAAGAAGAAAGAAGAAGAGGATGAAGAAGAAGAAGACGAAGAATCTACGAAGTCGAGATATGAAGAAGAGGAGAAAGATGAGGAGTACTCGAAGAGATCGGGAGGGAAAGAAGGAAGAAGTAGAACAACAAGAATGAATGGGACCTCTTCTTCTTCTTATCCATCGCACTTTCTTCATGAGGAGAGAAAGAAGAAAGAAGAGGCAGAAGTTCACGACGATGAGAAAGACCAACGACAAGCATGCATGAGGTACGTATGATGCAAGCACCAAAGAAATCTATGTCTCTCTGAAACTATAGACATATATGTCTATATATGAGTAGGTTTGTATATGTAAACATCTTTGTATGGGCGTGTATGTATGTACATATATATATATATATATATGAGTATGAAGATGTTTGTATCTCGCCACTTTTCTGAGAGAGATATGTATGTAGACAGATGTGGTATATCTTCGTTCATATGCCTCCCTCCCTTCTATCTCAGGTGTACATACACCATCACCTGAAAGAGCTACGTGCCTCCTTGTTTTCTCCCTCTCTCTTCTCTCTTCTCTCTTTCTTCCTTTCCTTTCCTTCCCTTCTCTTTCTTTCTTTCTTTCTTTTTTCCTTTTCTTTTCCATCTATCTATCTATCTCTTTTTCTTTCTTAATCTTTTTTGTGGTGTGTGTCAGATTGAAAGCATCGGTGCAGATGACTTCAGAAGAATTCCAAGAGATTTGGCAACACATCCAAGAAGAAAAGGAAGAAAGAGGGGGTTCAAATGAAGATGAAGAAGAGGAGAGAAGAGAGAGAGTGTATGAGACTTCCTTCGTGTTTCTCTTGAGAGATTTCCCTCGAGGGTTGGGCCTTGCACGTCAGGACTTGACGAGGTTCGATGAGGAGTTCGAAGCCTACGCGGCAACAAAGTCTCATCTCTTCACTATGGTCAGTCAGTCACTCAGTCAGTCAACGCGGAAAGACGCGAAAAGATGATAAGAAAATAACGAAGAAGAAGAAAAGGAGGAGGAGAAGGAGAAAGAAAGGACAAAAAGAAGAAGAGAGCGACGAAGAGGTCGACAATTCTTCTCAGCATGATAGAGACTATACAATAGAATGAAGAAAAGGAATGTGAAGGAGTTATACTCATACCCATCGTACATATTCTTTCTTTCTTTCTTTCCTTTCTGAGAGAAGAAGACGAATGGATGTGAAAGCTGCTTCATGGAGTTGCAGTACGAGGAGGAGGAGGAGTGGTAGTAGTAGTAGTAGTAGGAGAAAAAGAACACCTCGCTATTTTTCTTTCTCTTCTTCTTCTCTTCGTGACGAGTAGTAGTAGTAGGGATGAGTTGCCTCACTAGTAGCAGAAGTAGAAGTACGGGAGGTCCTTGTCTCTTTGCTCTTCTTCTTCTTTTACTTGTTTTGTACATGAGCGATGTGGGTCTCATTAGCGAGGTGGTAGAGAAGAAGAAGAAGAAGCAAGGCCTCTCTCTTCCTCATGAGACAGAAGTACAGACAAGATATACACGCCAAGGATAGATCAAAGACCGATAGGTCGAAGATAGTAGTAGTAGGAGTAGTCGCACTTTTCCTTCTATTCTTCCTAACGTACCTACTGAGTGCTTGTAATGAAAAGCGAAGGCTAATAATAAGGGAAGGCACAACAAATACATCTACTAAACCTATAGTATACCTTTTAGCCCTACTATTGCTACTAGACCTAGTATAAATGCTAGAGCTAGAATAACGCCCAGACCTATCAGATCTACTGGACTTCTATAGCGACTAGAGCTATCACTATACCTACTACTACTACTATGACTAGGTATAGTAGTAGGTATAGTAGTAGAAGTAGAAGTCGTTCACAGGCATGACGTGTGTAGGATTCTCCACCTTGCTCTTCGTCTTCTTCTTTCTTTTCTTCTTCTTTCTTTTTCATCCTTCTCTTCTTCTTTTTTGTGCCTTCCTTTTCTTCTTGCTCCTGTCCTGCTTCTTCAAACTCCCCGTTTTCGTCTTCTTCTCTTTCTTGTGATGCCTGATCTCTTTCTTCACTCTCCCTCTCTCCTGTTGCTTCTTTTCTCTTTTGGGGCTTTTTCATCTCCGGCTTTTCTTCTTCTTCTTTGTGCGAAGGCATCGGGAGTGCTGGGAGAAAAGAAGAATGGAGGAGATTCAGAGCCCATTCTCAAGCTCTTCCTCTATGGCCAAGATACACACGAGTAAGAAAAATAGAGAGAAATAGACTCTCTCTTCATGTCTTCTTTCTTTCCTTCTCTCTCTCTCTTTCTCGACATATCTTCTTCTTCTCTCTATCTTCATCCTAGCACACCGCATCTCTATGGGTCCTCTTACTACTCTCTCTCTCTGTCTCTCTCTCGAGGCATCTCCGAAGAAGGCTGTAGACTCTTTGTCTTTAGATCATTCATCTTGACTTAATCTTTCTTCAATCTTCCTTTATATCTCTACGATGCGTGTCATGTATATACACAGGATGTTGTTGCCCGTGGCCTCTACAACAAGCCAGAGAAAGAAAGAAAGAAAGAAATTTTCTTAGATCGATTTAAGATAGATAGAAAGATAGATAGATAGGTGGAGGGTATTGTAATGAAGATTGCATGCTGAATGGATGCAAAGACATTTTTAAGTGGTGAAAGAAGGCAAGCACATCATTCCTGGTCCTCTCCACCTCGGCTTTACTGATATGAGAATTTCCTTTCTCTTCCCTTCTCTTTCATCTCTTTATTTTTCTTTGCATGCGTTTGTAGATAGAGCTGAACCTAGTAATTGAAGTGCTTGAAGACAGTAACCTCTTTCTTCCTACATTTCTTTCTCTCTATCCTTCAAGTGGCCTGCTATAGAGATATCTATCAATCCTTTATCGATCTATCTTTATGTTCTTCTTTGTTTTGTGCAGTGTATTTTACTTATGCGAGATGAGGCTATCTTTTCATGAAGAAGAGAGAGAGACGAAGGCCGCCGTAGACTTGATCATTAAGGCTATCTTAAAGAAAGAAGAAGAAGAAGCTCGTCATCTAGTGAATGAAAAGCCTTATAATTGGAGAAGAGAAACAAACCCTTCTTCCTCTTCTTCTCGTCGTGTTTTGACGAGAAAGTGTCTACTTGAGTTTGCTGGCGAAGTGAAGAGAGCTTTTGTCAATCTTCTTCTCTCTCATGAAGGAAAAGAAAAAGATAGAATAGACCAAGATGAAGATCATGAGAGCAGAGCCTGCATGCATTAACAAACAACAATCGATTCTCCCATCACAATCGACATGAAAAGTCACCTCAACAACATTCCTCCTCCTCCCCTTCCTCTTCATCTACTTTATCTCCCTATCCTTATTATTCCCCTTCCCCAACTAGTAGTAGTAATAGTCGTAGGAACGATTCACACAGTCATCCAAATGTCCTTATGGTCTAAATGACTAGGTCCATCTTCTATCGATCTTTATCGACCTATCTATCTATCTATATCTTTGTTTGTCTCCTGTCTATCTCTGTCTAAAATGAGTCTACCTATGTATCTGTCTATCTTGTATTTCTCTATGTATCCACCTCTAATCTTTCTTCCTACCTTTAGTCTAGCTATCTACCTTGAATCTGTGTTGATTTGTCTATCTGTCTTTAGTCTGTCTTTTCTCTATCTCTCTTTTATCTCTTCTACCTATGTGTCTTCGATCGATCTATCTGTCTCGTGTATGTCTTGTACTCTATCTTGTATCTTCAGTCGACACTAGAGAGCCGGCATTTCCTTCTAGNNCTGGTGAATAAGGACGGGGGGGGGGGGGCTTGTCATTTCTATCAAAAGAAAAAGAAAGAAAGAGTGAGAAAGATGTGAAAGGAAAGGTCAAGTGTTGGTCCAATAGACTACAAAGAACGAAGCGATTCTAGCTAGCTAGCTATTCACTTTCTGTCTTTTCTTTCTTTCTTTCCTTTTCTTTTTCTTCAAGGAAGATAATATCAGAGATCACCCGGGAAAAGGAAGAAAAGAAAATCTAAAAGAAAGCAAGAGAGAAGAAAGAGAGAGACAAGAGATCATCTTTTTCTTTTCCTTGGAATTTCTAGAATTGTTTTGTGTGAGGAATGCTTCTTCTTCTTGTGTTTAACTTCCCCTCTCTCTCTGTCTATCTTTAATCTATCTATCTATCTCGAAGAAGAAGAAAGAAAGAAAGAAAGCGGAGTGTTTCTCTTTCTTTCTTCTTATCACCTGTCTCCTTTTTCTTCCTTTTCTTTCTTCCTATCTCAATTCTTCTTCTTTTTCTTACCTTCTCTCTAGCCATTCTCTCCAAACACACCCGCACGCCTCTATCTTCCTCTTCTTATCTCCCTATCTTTAATCTATCTTTAATCTATCTATCTATCTCTCTTTCTATTTGTGAATGTGTGGTCTCATGCATGTTTAAAAGAACAACGACAAAAAGACTGAGATTGGAGGTACTCCTCGTTACCCTAGCCCTGCTTACACTCTTCTTCTTCTTTTTCATCATCATCCTACTACTACTCCTACGGTGACTGGTATTAGTAGGAGGAGGATGACTACTATGAAGAGAAGTAGAGGTAGTAGTGGCAGTAGTAGGACGAGGAAGCCTTTTCCTTTTCCTCCTCCTCCTCCTTCTTCTCGTGAGGAGTGTTAGGTGTAGTTGGGTACTAGTATTAGTAGTTAGAGTCCTTCTTCCTTGTTAGCTTTAGTCTTCTACCAGGCGAAAAGTAGCGAGATAGAAGAAAATGATGAGAAGGATAATTGTAACGACGAAGATAGGAAATGAATGTCTCTCTCTCTTCTTTCTTCAGTTTTCCTATCTTCCTCATCTTCTCTCCAACTTTCTCGAAGCTGAGAAGACCTCTGGGCTTCTTCCTTCTTTCTCTTTTCTTTTTCATGTTGCAAAGTCCCTATCATTCACTCTTCCTCCTTTCACTTCAAAGCTACTAGTACCACCGTACTCCTACTACGACTCCCTCCACTTGGCGCTGAGAGAAGAGAGAACACCTCCTTCCCTTTCTTTCTTCTTCTCCTCTAGAGAAAGAAACAACACACTTCTCAGCAGCATCGGAACCTCAGTAGATACATAAATATATAAATAGATAGAGAGATAGATACGCAAGCTGCGTGTGTGTAGGTATATATATACATAGAGAGAGGGAGATGAGAGATAGATAGATTACAGATAGATAGATATATTAAAGATAGATAGATACATGCATGCACGACACATTTCAAGTCTTTATGAAATTGACGTCAGTCCCACGGCTTTTTGGAGCTTGGCGTGTGAAGATAGGTATCTGGTAGATACGGTTAACTAGTAGATTCATTCTTACAGATGATTGATCTACAGTCAGGACGCTAAACAGGTAGATTTTGCGTTTTCCTTCTTCTCCCTTGAAGAAGGAATCTAAAAGAAAGAGGTAGAGAGAGATTTTCTTCTGTGTGGTTGCTATGAGGGCTCTCTATCAAAGCTTCTGTGAACAAGTGAAGTGTATGTATGACTATGTCTCTAGCCACATAGGTGGGAGGTGTATGTACACCTCACGATCGTCTTTCCTTATCCAACTACCACTGCTCTTCTCCTCCTGGCGTGATAATTTCATTGTTCCTCTTCTTCTTCTTCTAACTTTTTATCGACTCCACTTAAGAGGGTGAAACATGTTGAAGATCCTACATCTATCGGAAAAATATAGATAGAAGGTCTTCTTTCTCTTGTGTGTTTGTACTTGTCCTTCTTCTTCTTCTTAGAATGGCGATCTATCTCTGTATCTATCTTCTTGCTTGTGTTTCGCAAGTCTTTCATCGATAAGGAAGAAAAGCGAATTCTGCTGCAAATGACAAAGAAAAGATGAGAAAGAAAAGAAAGAAAGACAGAAAGAAGACGTTTCTTCCTCTTCTTTCTCTTCTCTTCTTATCCTCCCCCGCGTTCTATGGACGGGTCGCTGTTTATCTTCAACAAGAAGAAGAAGGGTTACGTGGTACAGGCGACTCATAGGAAAAAGACAGACAAGGACAGATGGATCAAAGACAGTTAGAGCCACGGTAGATAGACACATAGATTAAAGATAGATAGATAGATTAAAGATAGAGGTGGAAATTGTATAGCAGAGAAGAGAGATCTCTGAAAAGAGAGGATGCATCGATGGAGAGAGAAGAGTGTCTGCTTGTTGAACTCTTTTTGTATGAAGTCAATCAATCCATACCACGTTGGAAACATCCCATGTCTCCTTCCTCTTCTTAAGGAAGAAAAAGAAGAAGCTACTCGGGTCTCTTTCTTTCTTTCTTTATCTATCTTTCTTCTGAGACAAAATTTCTTCCTCCTTTTCATCTGCTGTTTTGTATGTGAAGGGAGTGCATGCGATCTTCTATGTAGAGGAGAAGACACCTCGTGAAGACATCGACAACCCTCGATGCATCGATTCTACCTCTTCTTCCTATCGACGATGATGATGGCAAGAATCAGACACCTCACACACACATCACTCACTCCAACAGCTAGCTAGCTAGCTGGCTAGAGACGACGATGAAGTTTATGCGACACATGCGTACGCGCGCCCATCTAGGCACATCTAGAGAGAGAGGTATCGTCTGTACAGACACTCTCGCCTCGAAGGTTCCTTTCTGTCCTGTCTTCATCTTTCTTTTTCTTTCTGTATCTTTCCTTCTCCTTTCTTTCCTTCTAAAAGAAAAATGTCTAATCCATCTGCCTATGATACGACCGAGAAATGTAGAGAGATGGCATGTATGTATGTATGCATGTATGTAATGCTTTTTCTTCATTCAAGAGGTAAGCGACTTTGTTCATATCGTGTCTTTATCATCTTTGAGAGATCTTTGTACTGTCTGTACACCCCACTTCTTCTATCGAGAGAGATAAGACTTGCAGTCTTGCTATCTCGGTAAAACTTCTCAACTAGGAAATCTCGTAGAAATCCATTCTTTCCTAGAAGATCAACGCATGTGCTTGTAACTTTTTGAGCTGTCTTGCATGCATGCAATGTAGCTAGTAGAGCAAGAGATTCCTTAGGAAGATTCTCTTCCTCTCCATTCCAGTCTCTTCGTAAAGCGGCGTTGTATGTCAACATCTGTGTAGCCTCAATCTCCATACACATCTAACGAAAAAGAGAAAGAAAGAGTGAGAAAGAAAGAAAGAAAGAGTGAGAAGAGAAAGAAAGAGTGAGAAAGAAAGAAAGAGAAAGAGTGAGAGAGAAAAAAAGAAAGAAAGACAACGCAGATAAAGAGAAGATAGAGACGAAGAAAGAAGATTAAATGTCATATGAAAGAGAAGACGAAGAAGAAAGGTCAGAGATATGTGTGTAGACATATGTTTATTCTAGGCGAAGTCTCGAATAGAACAAAAGATTGAGAAAGAAGGCAAGCAAAGGAAGACGTTTCTGTCTCTACCTGGAGCTTATATACGGGTGAAAAGTTTGAGAAAGAGAATCCAAAAAGCATCTCTCGAAATGATACAATACGAAGACTTGAATAGATCGCTCTACCTTTACCGTCATGTACAGTGAGATACATATAGATATACACAAACGCATGCAGATGGATATCTAGACATGTCTACAGATACACCCCCTTTCATCTAGCTGTACATACTCCATATCTCCAGCCTCGTGGTCTCTCTGTAAGCTCATATATCTACACAGACAGTCACACGCACAGATTCCCACAGATCCGCCTATGTGACTCTCTCTCCCTCTCTCTCTCCTCTCTCTCCCTCTCTCTCTCCTCTCTCTCCCCCTACATATATATGATGTATACAGATAATACACATGCAGGCGGACATAAATATATACATATGTGTATGCAGTGAAGTATGAATTGCATGCCTGACGTGAGAAGAAGGTAGAGAAAATGAAAAGGTGGTCGGTTAGGAGTCCTCGTGTGGAGTATCACAGTCACAGGACGAGTTTGAATGGGTTCCTACACATTCCCGAATATAAGGCGAAGACGATTCACTAGGTCTTAACTAGAAGATCATAGGCTGAAGAGGAAAGAAGTTAATTTAATGCAGCTTGACAACTTACTTCAGCGAGACGGAGATCTTCAATAGACTGAGAGAAAAAGTCTTTTGCTCTTCTCTGTCTTTCTTCGCTGTCGATATTTGCATGCGCCAAGGAAGATTTCATGGCAACATCTAAAGCTCCTTTACAGATACCTAACATGAGTCCAGCCAAGCCTACACACACACATGACAACTCACACGTCTACATGCATATAGATGTAGACCTCGATGTATGCATGAATATGTATGTATGTATGTATTACCAATACAGAGACACATATACAGCATGGCTGAGTATTTATGTATTTCAGCTGACGCTATCACCTGTACATAGAGAGAGAGAGATAGATAGATAGATACACATTATATCTATATCCATATAGATCTATATCTAGACATATACGAAAAGAAGCAATCTCTAGTGACGAGCGAGCTACGTCAGCCTAGGGTGAAATCCATAATAAGGGCTACGTACACTACCACATACATGCATATCTATCTGTAGAGATATCTTCCTCTTTCCTACAGCAAGTAAGTATCTACAGTACCACATACATGTATATCTATCTGTAGAGATATCTATCTTTACACCTTTTGCAGCGTGAGGAATGCGCAAGAGCAGAGAGAGAACGAAGAAGAAAAAGAAGAGAGTAGTGGATGTGGTGGGAGCTCTTTTATACAGATCTGCATGCATGCATACCTATGCGTGACTCGTAGAGAAGAATCGACGCTAGCTGCTTGGCTCTGTCTCCCGTAGCTAACAGACTACGAGAATCGACCTACAAACAAAGATAGTTAAAGAAAAAAAGAAAGAAAGAGTGAGAAAGAAAAAAAGA
>NW_027155912.1:532-889 GCF_002600585.1 Cystoisospora suis | reverse complement strand
AAAGAAAAAAAGAAAGAAAAGGTCGTGGTTTGCAGATGAAATGTATATCGGCATCAATCAACTCGGATTAAAGAAAGAGAGAAGTCGATATAACAGGAAAAGGAGTATTCTTGGAGTTGCCAAAGAAATACACCCCGAAAGACTTTCAAAAGTATAGACACTCCAGAGTGTACATACACCTGAACTCCTCTACCCGTTAAACATATTTTTTTTCGCTGTCCGGATAATTCCTATATTGATACTTCTTGTAGCTTCTTCTCAATCGCTTTCTTTCTCCCTCTTTTTCGCCTTCACTATCTTAACAAGATTTCTACACTACAGAGATCTCACATCCAAGAAAAAAGAAAAAGAAAAAGA
>NW_027155912.1:0-405 GCF_002600585.1 Cystoisospora suis | reverse complement strand
AAAGAGGAAAGGAGGGGAGAGAGGGAGAGAGAAGGAGAAAGAACGAGAGCTGCAAGAAGAAGAGTCCTTTGTTAGGGAGAAAGAAAAACAAAGAGAGAAAGAAGTGAAGAAAATAAAATCGGAAACGAGGAACTACGCCTTGGCGACGCCCACGATCTCAGTTTAAACCCGGTGTACATACACCCCACTTTGTCGCTCATAGAAACTCCGTCTGCCTTCTGTGAGGTGTAGATACACCTGGGCAGAAAAGCAGAAACTCGGAAAACATTATCACCATCCTGTCTTTTCGATAGATTACGAAGCAAATTACAAACTCTTTGAAGAAAGAAAAAGAAGGCAATCGTGAGAAAAAGATCTCTCTTGCTTCAAATCACTTTGTCCGTCTCGAGTGTACATACCGCAACA
>NW_027155911.1:0-405 GCF_002600585.1 Cystoisospora suis | reverse complement strand
AGGCACCGGTGCGTTCTCGCAGCGATCGTCATTCTTAAAAATAAGGCAATATTTGATGACGATCAGGGCAGGATTGCAAAATCCTGACATGTTGGCTCGGTGAGATAACGTGAAAGTGCCGTCACGTTCGTGGAGAAAGCTGTGAGAAGTGCGGTGGCACCTGAGGGTGCGCGAACGAACCTAAGGTGTTTAATGAGCTAAGTCAAGTTGAATTTAATTTAATATCCTATAGGATGAATGAATAGAGTGGAGGAGCCACTCTACGTTAGTTAGAGATTTGCACTCCTGTTGGGAACAGGAGAGTTGAGGCAGCGCACCCCCCTTTCAAGGCGGTAGCGTGAGCCGTGGGAGAACGAACTCTGCGCCGCTGCGAGTGAGAGTTAACTCGGCAGCGTAAGTGAGCGT
>NW_027155910.1:1278-1689 GCF_002600585.1 Cystoisospora suis | reverse complement strand
CTACCCGCGGCGTCCGCAGCACCCGCACGTTGATCTGAACTCGCGCACTCAACCATCTTGACTTGCTCACAAGACGCCAGTTGAGTATAAAAAGGCAAACAAAAATACGGAAAAGCTGTCACAGTCCACTCGGACTCCAAGAGAATTTTCGGCCGGACGCAGCTAAATCCGCGTTCTGCGGTATGTAACCAAAGACCCGTGCAAATTCAATGTTCTCAGCAGGGAAGGACAGTAATCAGTCAACCTGACGACGCAGAAATTCCTGCGAATTGAGGAAAACGCAAGAACACTATGCGTCGCATAGACAGAAGCCTTTTTGCAAAGTAAATAGTAACCCCTCCCGGCACGTTTTTGACAGCAGAGCGTGCGCGAGACCGGTCCCGGGTCACGGCACCACTTTGACGTGCCCCT
>NW_027155910.1:692-1193 GCF_002600585.1 Cystoisospora suis | reverse complement strand
CAGGGGTAGGCAACGGGCTCCACGACTTCCGACGCGATCGAAATCAACCGCAACCAAACGGCACAAACCGCGGAAGAATAGACTGATTTCGCAATGCCCGAGTTGCCTGTTGTGTCACATGCTCAGCGTTGATGTCCCCGTCGTCGTACAAAACTTCCAAACTAGAGCTCAAAAGAAACGACCCAAAAACTAAACTCTCCCCGTGTCAGAGCACTGCGTGCTCTGACGCAGTCTACTTCAGCAACAGCTTAGAATAGGGTAACACGTTCAAAGTAGTTCAATATATTTTCCAAGAACCAGTTTCACATATTAGAAACATCTTTCACATACTAAGCACTTAGTGTAATAATTAAATAAATTAGTAACATACTGCACACATTACCATAGTAGCATCTAAGAGTAGCAACAGTGAGTTCACACCTTAGGTAGATAGGTAGCACAGAAGAAACTAAACTCCATGGCAGTTGCACGAACACAGTACTACACAAGCACAATAACAAT
>NW_027155910.1:0-203 GCF_002600585.1 Cystoisospora suis | reverse complement strand
ACTCGGCAGCGTAAGTGAGCGTTAGTGTGATAAAGGTAGGGACGCTCGGGCGACGGCTCTAGCGAGCTGTCCGTCCGAGGCAGCACTGCACAAGGTAGTTCCTGCCGCTATCACCGCACCCACGTACACAAAGAAATTTTATTTATTTTACGAGGACTACCTAGCACAAACTATCCCTTTCCCTAACTATCACGTACGCTGCC
>NW_027155909.1:0-2076 GCF_002600585.1 Cystoisospora suis | reverse complement strand
TCTATCTAAGGTGTGAACTCACTATTGCTATCCTTAGATACTATTATGCTACTGTGTGGTGTGTGTTCCTAATTTTTTGAATCAGCATGCTAAGTGCTTAGTATGTGAAAAATATTTCTAACATGTGAAAATAGTTTATTGAAAACTACGATGCTACTCCGAGCGTGTTGAATCACTCTAAGTCGCTTGCACCGATAGTTCGCGTCAGAGCGCGCAGTGCTCTGACACGGACGAACACATGCATAAAGCAAGAGACCTAGTTAGACGATATTTCAGAGAAAGACAGAGAACACAAGCCCCAGCTCCTTAAAAAGGGGGGGAAGGGATGTAAGAAAGCTTACCTAGATGCATGCAGGGAGACACGAGAGACAGGAGAGACAAGGAAGCCAAAAAAGGGCAGGAGACACACACAGAACAGGTGTACACCAGACCGCCAGGGTGAACGAAGGAAGCTCGGAACAGAGTTCAGTTGACATTGTTCTTTCTTTTTTTGATGGCCCGGATCTATGGGCCCGAGTTGCGTGTGTGTTGGCGCGACGGCCACGTACATATGGTGACAGAACTGCTCACAGTGTACATCAGGCGTCGCCCTACTCGTGCGTGTGTGACAAGAACTGGAAGGCCCCATTGCGGGGAGCAATTAAGCGCTATTGACGGGTGAACGCGTGCAGCCGGTTTACAAGTTCCACCGGACCTCCGATTGAACCGGGGCTCCGGCCTCAAACAAGAGACTTGTGGCATCTGTCCGCAAGCACTCCAAGCGCCTTCCCAGCTGAGGGTGGGGTTCTTCAAGCTTGCTACCTTATCCGCCTCCCGGAGCTTCCTATGGCTATTAGTTGGTAGCCGCTCCTTAGAGGTCAGTCTCCCCACGCCGGTGAGCGTTCACTGTGCTTCCGCAGTCTGCCGCTCTGACCCGCGGCGTGCGCTTTCTTGGCTGGTGCTGTCGGAGAAGAGCGTTTCCTCGTCGTCCTGCTTGAGAATAGCCAAGCTTCAAATGGTGTTCTCTGTTGTTCTGATCTCTTCCAAATACATTATTTTTTCCTTTTGATCAGCTGAGGTTACCTCTGTCGCTTGCGGCACTGCGCTTCTGCGATGCCAGCACTGGTAGCTAAGATGTCCCTTCTTCCCACCTACCGTGCATAACGGTCTTTCCCTTCGTTGACTCGTCGCGGCAGCACTCTGGTGACTTACTTTTGGTCGTGCGGGTACAGGGTTTTCATTGTACCACGGAAAAGCTACCGCTGGCCCGTGGTGGTTGGGAGCTATCGCGTGCCATAGCAAATTGGGGGGGGGGCGGGGGTCCTTGGATGATGACGGCGTAGTTCCATGAGGAAGTGGCGCCACGCGAAATTCCGTGTTTCGGCGGCCACAAGGACTTAGCTTCGGGGCAGACACTTGGCCACAAAGAGGCGCGCCCCCGCCCAATGGTCGCCGGGTTTAGGGTTTAGGGTTGAGCGGCACGATTCCTTTCCATTCTCGCTTCCTCCTTCACCGCGTGGGTGATGGCCTCTTCGATGGTCTCCGGACTCTTCGCCGCAACGGTTGCCGAGATCTCGGGAACCAGATTTGCCACAAAAAAGTCAAGCTTTTCCGCATCAGATAAGGCCACGCACTCTGATACCACGGCATTGAACTGCTGCACATACTCCAGCACCGTTCCTGTCTGCACGGTTCTTTCCAGGCGGACCCGGCCATCCAGCTCGCATCTTGGGTTGAAATGTCGGATCATCAGTGTTTTAAGCTGCTGCCAACTTTTCGGTCGGGACTTCTCCGAAATCAAGAAAGAGTACTAGTCGATGCGCTGCGGGTCAAAATGTGTAACTGCCATATTTAGGCGTTTCTCTTCAGGGATCCCCATTCCGTCCATGTATAGTTCCATATGAGTTATCCAGGACAAAGTCCTGGTACCCTCAAAAGGATGCGGGGTCGTAGTTTCGCCTCGCGAACTTCGGTGCTACGGTTTTCAACGCCGTCCGTATTGTGGTCAAGTCTTTTCCTCTTCCTCCCATCGACATCGCCCGCCCGGGCCGAACCTGCATACGGGGTCGTCTCACACTCCATGGTTGAAAGGCGTTG
>NW_027155908.1:0-433 GCF_002600585.1 Cystoisospora suis | reverse complement strand
TTACCTATTGTTGTTATGCTTGTGTACTATTGTGTTCGTGAGATTACAATTGTGCTTTGCTTGTTCCGTGCTACCTATCTATCTAAGGTGTGAACTTACTATTGCTACCCTTGGATATCCATTTGCTGCTATGTGCAGTATGTTACTAATCCATTGAATCAGCATGCTAAGTGTTTACTCTGGGAAAAGTATTTCTAACATGTGAAAATAATTTATTGAAAAATCCAATGCTACTCTGAACGTGTTGTATTGCTCTAAGTTGTTTGCTGCGGTAGGCCGCGTCAGAGCGCGCAGTGCTCTGACACCCCTACCCCCTTCGAAAGCACGGTGTCAGTACCGCAGGGACTGACACCCCCTACCCCCTTCGAAAAGGTGGGTGGTAAAATCTAAAGTGGTCGGTGGTTGCGCTGGGTGTCACGGTTCTCAAGATTTA
>NW_027155907.1:4432-4732 GCF_002600585.1 Cystoisospora suis | reverse complement strand
CGGCTCAACGATACCTCCCGCGCACACCCGGCAGGCACGAAAAAGGGCAGCAGCAGTAGGACAGAAAAAAGAGACCCCTGGAAAAACATGAGCAAACAAACTTGCGCTAGGATTTCCTCCGGCTTCCCCCGCGCTCCGTTTCACCCGCAATCGTCCAGCACGAATCGATCTCCAGAAGGGGGGGTGGGCTGTGGGGTGCGCCGCGTTACGGTGGTGAGGCGGTGGTACAAAAAAAAGCGCTTCGCGTTACGTTGTCCATATTCTCGGTGAGCCCTCGCTCGTCGACAGCAACGGCAGGAA
>NW_027155907.1:4031-4249 GCF_002600585.1 Cystoisospora suis | reverse complement strand
GCACACATACCAAGTCGCGCACGGGCCCGCCATGCTGCTTGAGCCAGACTTGTCTCAATCGCTTCAAAGCATCGCTGCAGGTGCAGGGGCCCGGTGCTCTAGCCGCGGCGGAATGCTAACCAGTGATACGTCGGCCAATGTGCGTTGGTTTGAAGTATGCGAGTGAAGTAGTTGATGTGCCCGCGAGGAACGCAGGTTCCTCAGCGAGAGATGTGTTT
>NW_027155907.1:2092-3876 GCF_002600585.1 Cystoisospora suis | reverse complement strand
CCGATGCGTCGTGTTAGATCACACCGACGGACGGTGTAAGAAGGAAAGGGAAATATAGTAGTTAGATCCTTCAAGAAATGAGTATTTGTACTCACCCTGCGAGTAGCTGAGGAGACTCCCTTCAATAGCACGTTAGCAAGCGGTACGAATTTGCTCGGGAGAGCATCGCGGTTGTTTCCGATCGTGCAGGGCGGGGCGGAGCCCGGACCTACCCATTCCTATCGTTCTGTGTTCTTCTAACGTATCACGTGTGCTTGAACGGAGGTGAAAGAGTTCCTTTGCCTTACAATTTGTGCTAGGGTGCACAACAAAGTGGTGCCGTGACCTGGGACGAAGGCCGCGACAGCAGAAAGGGCAAACTGAAATGCGTCAGGGCCGTAGTCTGGCTGCCTGAACCGTGAGCCTGGTTGTTTTCTTTCGGATTTTCCTCCGAAAGAACAGATTACGCCTTCCACTCTTCTTTTTTCTCCATTCTTTTCGGTATCCTGCCGGAATTTCCTCGCTTACTTTCAAACACCTTAACAATACAAGTTGTTGCCTCCGAACTAGCACCGTGAAGCGAACAGCGTTGATCCGTCTCTACAAATACGGACCCAGCAGATTCTCCTTCCAGCGGGTAACTTACGTGTCCGCAGTTTCCACAGTTCTCGTCATTTGTGAAGACCGTAGCACAGTCAGTTTGGTTGTGTCTCTTCGTATTGGTTTTTGCAACGTGTTACAGGGATCGCGAATTCTTGTTTAGCCCGCAACTTCTCATCAACTTGCTGCAGGTAATCCCGTAGTCCGGGATTACCTGCAGCAAGTTGACACCAGAAGCTGCCAGTGGCGTCTCCACTCTATAGCCGACATGGATAGCCGATCTCGGACACAGCACGCTACGGAAGTACCGGCAATACTCGCGATGGCCGAGCGGCGAAACCTGCAGAACGAGGACTTCAGGGGAATGCAGAAGCTACGGATATGTGAGCAGGTGGAAGAAGCGTTCCTGTCAGACTTTGAGACTCTGACCCTTTCCCAAGTGTTACTTATATTAAGTCCGAAGGGCCTTGAGTGAGATCGGACCGATGTACAATAGTTTTTCAAACCCTTCGTGAGTGTGGAGAAATCCTCCAGTACGCCAGTCATAAATGGTGTGTATTAGTTTAAGTTTTAGGGGGCAGTGTGAACCCACCTAAAGTATAGTTTTCGTTTGATTGTAGGAAAGGGATGAGCTCAGAGTCAGTTCCGTAGCCTTACCTAACGAGAGTTAGTGGTGTGAGATGCCAGTGGTAGATTCTTAGAGTATCGACAGCGCCTGTGTACCAGAGACGATAAAGGTGGGTGTTGAATAGGTCCATCAAAAGGTGAAAGTCAGTCTCCCATAATGTACGAAGTCAGTGTGAAACTGGTAAAGGGAAGAAGAACAATCAGGTCATTTCAAGTTCGAGTATTTAATTCTCGTTTGGAGCAGGTTGAGCAGAAAGCGTGAACCCGGATAACTAGAAGCGGCTGAATGCATGCACGGACCGGCCATAGGCGAGGAGATCGGGTCGACTAGTCGGAGGGAAGGCCTGTCAGGAAGAACCAGGTCGAGGTAGACAAAGAAGGAGACAGAAGAGAGGAAGCGGGTTTCCAGAGAAACAGCGAAGAAAAGGAAAGGTTTTTACAGGAGAGTCTTCCCCGAAGAAAATAACTACGTGTTTTGTGAGAGAAGGAGTCGACTTACTCATGTAGCAAGTGATCTAGTGTAATGATTCTTGGTGTCCAGAGACTACGCAAAGCCGGCTTCGGCGTTCCGAAGGGGT
>NW_027155907.1:1868-2072 GCF_002600585.1 Cystoisospora suis | reverse complement strand
TCGGCGAAGAACCTAGGTTGTCGATCTAGCCTCTTCGGCGGCTAACTCGGCGTTCTGGCAGTCCCGTTCGTGTGCTGCACCTCCATTGAGGGTTTCTAGCCCTTCCGACCTCCTCTGACGCCGCAGGGTGCCTCCCTGCCGTCAATCTCCTACTGGCGTTCCTTGGGGCTCTATGGCCCGGGCAGCGAACAGCTGATCTTCGCG
>NW_027155907.1:544-1639 GCF_002600585.1 Cystoisospora suis | reverse complement strand
TGATGCGGCTCGAGGCCGTTTCACCATGTCCACTAACCCTTTCTGGCTCGGAAAGAGCCAAAACGTTAGGCTTCACTAGAAGCCATCCATTTAATCGCAGTTTCCTAACGCACCTTGAATCAGCTCTACAAGTGGCCTGGCCGCTGAGATCGGCCGAAATTGCGTTCCGCTACGCGTGAGTTGCGGGGGAGACGGCACCTGCGCCGGTTCTCCGCTGCTTTGGTGCGAAATATCGACTTTCCTAGATTTACTCGGACGACTATAATTTAGGTATCTCTACATACCTCTTTTTCTCCCCTACCTAACTATGCTAATTTTGAGGCGGTGGGGGGCCTAGGCGCCGTGCGAGGCCGCCGTGTCGTTTACGGCTTCTGCCCCAGATCATGGAAACGGGGCCATGGGTTTCCGCTACACCAAACGGGTTTCTGGGTCCCCCGAACGCTCCCAACAGGCTCCGGCGGTTCCCCTCTTGCTTTTTGCCTCCCCTAGGAGGCCTCAATCTACTCGTCCAGCTTGCACCGTACTCCTTTACGCTCCGACGACGGTGTAGGCGGTGCGTCGGCGATCTGCTGGAGATGCTCAAAGTTCTTGCAAGGCGAGTTTGCCTTCTCCGGAGCTGTAAGTCTCCCAGTATGTGCCTGCTGGGCCTGTCTCTCGGTTGGTGGCTCGCTGGGTGCGTGATCTGGCCGTTCTTGGCCGTTGGGAACTTCGTCCGCCCTGCTTATCGTTTTCTCGGCTTCCGTGCTTGATGTGCGTCGATCTGCGGATCTTAGGTTCAGTCCTCCGGCCTTGTTACTTTCGCTCTAGGAAGCTCTTGTAAGCTCGATGATCTTGAACGGTCCGCAAAAACGGTGCCACAAGGCCTTGGATCCNNNNGCTGTGCTTAGCCAGACCTCCTGTCCAACTTGGAAGGACGCTGGACGTCTCCTGGCGTCCGCATACTTCTTCTGATACGCTTGGGCAAGCTCCAGTTCTCGTTTTGCCTGCTGGAGCTTGATCTCCGCTTGTAACGGGAAAAGTCCGGCTCCGCTCGCCGTCGGAATGTCGGGCTGCCTACAGATCGGCGTGGGTGGGACGAAACCGTAGAGCAATTCG
>NW_027155907.1:0-443 GCF_002600585.1 Cystoisospora suis | reverse complement strand
GCGCAGCGCAGCATCTGCTCGATGGTCTGGTTCGTTCTTTCGGCCTGTCCACGGCCGATCACCGAACCAAAGAAAAACGGAAAGGTCTTCTCCACGTTCTGCTCCACTATCTGACTCTTTGAAACGAGTTCAGTCTGACACTCTCACAACTCTCATCCTTCCATGACCTCCTGAGTCCCTTTGTCCGTAAGGGGAACTCTCTCTTCCAAGTGTTCGAGGTTATCCTACTCCTCGATCAAAGAAAGGCGCGGCACTCGCCTTCAGTGAGGGGTCCTCCGAATCAGTTAACACGAAACTAAGCTTTCACGCCGTCAACGGCTGGCAAGTTGGGTCGGATGGGTTTCAGCATTCACTGACTGTCAGGATTTTACAATCCTGCCCCGATCGTCATCAAATATTGCCCTATTTTTAAGAATGACGATCGCTGTGAGAACGCACCGATG
>NW_027155906.1:0-208 GCF_002600585.1 Cystoisospora suis | reverse complement strand
CGCCATTAGTCGAAGACAAGACCTTGTTTGTGTGTTGCACGGCAACCCGAGTCAGAAGACCGCAACCGGGTCAGGAGACCAAGATTGGACAGGCGCGTACGAGAAATGCAAGGACTTCAAGGAGATCTTCCGAATTCTCCGTACCCAGAAGCTGCCCAGCAGCGACAGCGAACCGTTGCCGTTGTTATTCGACGGAAGGGAGTACGAA
>NW_027155905.1:0-281 GCF_002600585.1 Cystoisospora suis | reverse complement strand
GGGAAAAACTAGGTCAGGCCGAGATAAGGAAACCAAGAGGCAGTCTACGACCTCCTTGGACCGGAACAAGAAGTAAGGAAGACGGACAAAGTCAACTAAGCCAAAACGGAACGATCTGAAGACCCCAGAACCTCCGGCAAGACAAGGCGACCCACAGATCACGTCGGGATCGCACGATCCAAGAACGGATGTAAAGGAACTAGCGCCCAAGAGGCCGCACAGGCGACCTGGCCGCTTCCAGACGGATTCAGCAAACGTTACTACAAAGACCTGGAAGTGAT
>NW_027155904.1:856-1245 GCF_002600585.1 Cystoisospora suis | reverse complement strand
TATGGTCCTACCCAGCGCCAAGCGGCGAGCTCGATGACAGGATAGCTGAGAAGGGAGCGAACCATTTTCACCGTAGGCAGTACAAAATTGCGATGGTAGAACACGCCGTCCTCACTTCCGCGTCCGCTGTTGTGTTGTCGCGTAGATGTACATTCTCTCCCGCAGTCTCTTCCCGGTGTCGAAGGGGCCTCTGGACCTCCGACTGAAGAAGCGGGTCGCATCGCTGATTTGGTCGAATTCACACCAGCACTGTCCGTCCCGACGCCGAGAACGTCTGCTGCTTCCCCGCCTGTATCGATATCGCAACGTACGGCCACGCGCGCTAGTGTCAGGCACAAAAAAGACTTATGGCGACTCGCTTACTTAGCAGGGCACAGGGCAATCTTACT
>NW_027155904.1:0-773 GCF_002600585.1 Cystoisospora suis | reverse complement strand
GGAGTACGCAAAGCATGGGCTGGCCTTCTTTCTTCTGAACATGCACCGGTGTGTTTTCTTTTGTGCTGCGGAAAGAGCAGTTCCATCAAGTTGCGTTCGATTTCTGTAACTCCGGCATTGTACTATCTCTTGACGCTTGCTGCAGCCCCTGGACATTCTCGCAAGAGAAAGAGCAAGCTGTTGCCTGACAGAGATAACGCGGATCAGAGGGCTACCCTTTCTGTAGCTGCGTCAGCGCCGACGCCTGGGGTTCCAAAACTGGTCCCTCTATCGCAAGGTAGGGACAGTCGTAGCGAGCGCGGTGCGGGAACCGTCGTGCCACCTGTATCCAACAGATCAAGAGGCAGGTTCAGTACACGAGGCGATCAAGGCACACCCGGCCGCGGCGTCTAGACTAGGCTCAAAAGACTGGGAGCGTGCCCTGGGGGGGTCTACTCTGCTTGCCGCCGACATCGGTACAGTGGCACGGCGGAGAGCCGCGCTCTTATAGCAGTCCGTGCGTCACACCTGAGCTTTGTACTGCTCTCGCGGTATACTGTCGCTTGTCACCGCACGCAGCCCGTAAAGGTCCTCCGAAGAAGAGAACAAAGCTAAGCCTAGGAACTGACGATGGAGACGGGGTCGGCGATTCGCTCGTCGCGCCACCAGCGCCAAGTGCTTTACCGCTGCGTCAGCCGGGACTCCCGCAGGGTGCGCTGGTTGTCCGAGGTATGGTCCTACCCAGCGCCAAGCGGCGAGCTCGATGACAGGATAGCTGAGAAGGGAGCGAACCA
>NW_027155903.1:0-2020 GCF_002600585.1 Cystoisospora suis | reverse complement strand
GATAGATAGATAGGTAGATTAAAGATAGATAGATAGGTAGATTAAAGATAGATAGATAGATAGATTAAAGATAGATAGATAGGTGGATTAGGCGCCATGTATTCTAGACCCCGTGTGTTGTGGTGTATGAGGGATATACGAATATTCATACAGACATATCTAAGAAGATAGACACTACATATAGATGAACTCTACGTATATAGAATGCACGTTACATAACGCATCCGTATGCAACTGCATGTATAGAGAGACCTGAAACACAGTAGAAGAGGTAACATATATAGATATACTTAGATATATCTATATGTATGTATAGATATAACGCAGTGTGTCTATACATGTACGGAGATGAAGAGGAGAAAGGAAAAGAAGAAGAGACCGCCCCACCGTGGAAGCATCTGACGTGTGCGGAGCTCAGAGAAAGATATACGGCCCTGCGAATAGAAAGAGGGAGAGAGAAGAGAAGAAGAGGAGGAAGAAGAAGATCTTCTTCCTCTTCTTGCTTTGCTTTGAACCGTCTTATGAATGGGGAACCGATCTTCCTGAGGAGGGATGGCTGGTGCATGCTTCTCATGCACCAGCCATCCCTCCTCTCATAAGGCACGTCTCCAGTAGATTACTTACAAGTCAAGACAAATGGCCCTATATGGGATCTCTATACGTATATATGTATTATGTGTTTGTATCTATGTCCGTAGGTATGTGTATATCCTGTAGACAAGCACACGTATTCCCACGACCGTCATCTAGACATAGCGAAACAGGTCCATCGATTCCTTTCATAGAACCCCCGTGCAGACAGAAAAAGAGAGACAGATAAGTAGAGGCATATATATACATAGATAGATCTCTATAGGCATACCACCGAGCTTATACATGCTTACAAAGACAAGCACGGTTGTTTATACCTACATCTCTCTCTACATAGATTGGATCATCGAAAAAGAGGGTGGTGCAACTCTCTGCACTTTTCAAGCCTCTCTCGACAACATACAAGGTATCTATCTCTCTCTTTCTCTCTCTATCTCTCTATCTCTCTATAGCTAGCTAGATAAAAAGATGAAGATGTCTATATCTCTCTCTTCGTTTACAAAGAAGAAGTATCAAGAGAAACCATCAAGGAAAGCAAAGAAAGAGAACCTTCTTCTCTAACGTCTCTCCAGCTTTTCTCTCTCAATCCTTGCTATACGCCTTGCTTCTCCTTTTCCTTCTTTCTTCTTTCTTCTTCTTCTTCTTGTCTTCTTTCTTCTTCTTTCGGTATGTCACTTACGACGGCAATAAGTTCATCTGCACTCATGAAGTTCCAGTCCCAGACTTTGACCAAAATCGCGTCTTCAGGCAGAGGCGTCACTACAGGAATGCGAAAGCATTCGTTGAAAGAATGCGAGCAGCAGCCTCGGGCCTGGGTCTACACACAACCCCCCAAGAAAGGAGTAGACACATAAGACATCTGTAGACACATATAGACACATAGATTATATCTAGCTATCTATCTGTCTAGAGAGAGAGAGAGAGAGAAAGGTGAAGAAAGAAGGTGTAGGTATGAGATAGAAATAAATAATAGACGTATGGGGGTGTCTAGAGGTATATACATCTGGATTTGTATATATATACACATATGTAGAGATAAAGGTGTAGATATAAGATATACATGGATCATAGATGTATGGAGGTGTCTATATGTATAGATACATATGTGTCGTGAAGAGAGAGAGATAAACGTACAAGACACGAGAAGACAGGCATGCGGCTGAGATGTCTGGAGAGCATGCGTAGATATCAAGGAGAAATAAGATAGATAGATAAATTAGAAAGAGACAGGCAGACAGAGAGAGACAGATTGAAGATAGAGAGTGATAAGGGGCATATATATGTTTGCGGCGTCTCAGCTTGTTGATGTATGTGTGAAGTGGAGAGAATTTGAGAGAGAGAAGTGGTAGATAGATAGATAGGATGATGGAAATGTATAGACATCTAGGCATGATAGCGGAAATCTTCAACCATCACAACAACACCATAC
>NW_027155902.1:17571-19843 GCF_002600585.1 Cystoisospora suis | reverse complement strand
CCTTCCTACAGTTGTCTCTCTCTTCTTCTTCTGTTTCTTCTTCAACTTGACGGCTCCCACAACAAGAGCACGATCTCCTACTACAGGCATCAATCGAAAGGTCTCGGGTTCTCCTCCTCCTCCTTCCCCCCCTGGTCTTCTTATTATCCCCCCTTGTTCTTCTTCTTCTCTTTCTTTCTCTCCCCCCAAGTCTTCTTGATAATCATCACAGCACATATGCATATAATGCTGCCTTCTTCTGTCTGCTTGAGAGAGAGAAGAGGGAGTTATATCTCCCTGCTTCATCGTGGTCATCCTCTGCATGTGGTGGATCTTCCTTTCATTCTCTCCTAACGGCCTTTCTTCATCTTCTTCTCGATGTCTGTCCATTCCTTCTCCTTTTCCTCCTGCTGTACACACACCTGCCCTTCCCAATAAGAAATGTCGATCTCTGTCTCCTTGGCACATTTCCTCTTCTTCTCTTCCAACTTCTCCACTTGCTGCTACAGACCGAGGAGGCGACAAACCTCCCCCTCGATCTGTCACCGAGGCACCTCGCTGCTTCGATCCCTGCTGAACGAAATCACTAGAAGAAGAAGAAGAGGAAGAAGAAGAAGAGGAAGAAGAAGAAGAAGAGGAAGAAGAAGAAGAGGAAGGATCCCCAGAGGCGACAACGACGCGACGTAGAGAAGGTGAAAGAATGGATGAAGAGGAGGTAGGAGGATTTGATGGATCTCCTTTCCTGGTAGTGGTAGTATTAGTAGGATTTGCACCTCCTGTAGCGAATCTTGCAGACGAAGAGGAAGAGCTTGCAGGAGATGTTTGGATGATAAAGGAATGAGAGAGGAGATGAGTCTGTTGCTGATCTGGATGATTCGATGAAGATGACAAAGGAGGGGGGGGGGGGTAGACACTTACGATCTTAGGAGACAAACGTGAAGAAGATAAACCGGGAATGGAATAGGAAGAACCTGCTATACCTGCTCCCGCAATACTACTACTACCAGTGAGATAGTCTTCGCCATTTCCTCCTCTCTCAGAGATAGGCAATCTGATACACACATTCTCCCCCTGCCGTTGTTGACGCGAAGCATGAGAAGAATGATTTGGGCTAGGTAAAGCATTCAAAGAAGAAGACGAGGAAGAGGAAGAAGAAGAAGAAAGCACATCTTTCCGAGTCGAGAGATCTCCCTCTCTTGGGGGTGAATGAATATCCCGACTAGTAGAAGAAAAAGAAGGATTGAGAGAGGTTCCTTCTTCTCTTGTCTGACTTGAAGGAGAAGAAGAAGATGAGGGATGTTCAGTTGGAGAAAATGGAGAAGAAGAAGAAGATGACAAGGAAGGAGGCGGGAGATTAAACTGAGAGAGATTCCGCTCCTCTGGTAAATGAGAAGATGAAGACGAAGCGGGATTGAGAGAATTCGATACAACTTGCCTTCCGTCGTTGGTCTCCATACTTGATGGTCGTAAAGCAAGATAGCGAATAGAAGAAAGAACAGAAAGAAGAATGAAAGAGGTAGGAAGGGAGACAGAGACAGACGTCTCTTGTGAAAAGAGAAAACGCAGACGAAGAAGAAGACGACGAAGAAATCGTCGAGGAAGAAGATTCTACACAGCCAAATCGCGCACTATCGGCGGATCAAAGCCGAGAAAGAAGACGAAAGGACTAAGAATGAGAGAGAGAGAGAATGAAAAAGAGAAAGAGAGAAAGAATGAACAGTCAACTCGACGAGCTGAAGATTCTTATGATATCATAAATGCTGAGAGACAACCCCTGACATACTAGACGTGAAAACGAAAAGCAAGAAAGAAGGAAAGAAAGAAAGATACACGATACAAAGAACGTCCAAGATTGCTATCTAGAGAGAGACAGATAGATAGCTAGATGAAAAGACATGCAACTTAGTTACAAACTACCCAGCGAGGTCTGCTACTGACTATGACTATTTATTTACTTGGCCTCGAATCATGACGAGCTAGGAGTCACAAAAAGACTCTTTTTCCCTCTGCCTCTCCCCCTCTCTTCTGGAGTGCAAACTTTCAGGTGTATGTACACCGAAGGCAATCTAGGTGCGAGAAGTACCGTAAACAAATATGGGGGGAGAAACCGACTGCAAACTTCCTTCTCTCCTCATCCAGAGAGAAACGACGGACAGAGAAAGATTCCTAAAGATGAGAGATGAAGAAAAGGAAGAAGTTGACAAAAAAGAAGAAGAAGAGGAAGCAGAAGAAGAAGACATCTTGGTAAGCATGGAATGACATGCAAATAAAGAATGAGAAGAGAAAGAAAGAA
>NW_027155902.1:0-17431 GCF_002600585.1 Cystoisospora suis | reverse complement strand
GAAAGAAAGAAAGAAAGACGGCCAAGAAAGGAATCGGTTTACGCCAGCAGGGACTGACTCTAACTTGAGAAGACATACAGCAACAGAGAAGAGCCAAAGGACAAAAGACAGAGAAAGAAAGAGATGAAAAAGAGTGAAAAAGAAAGAAAGAAAAGAGATGTTTGGATTGTGTGCTAGGTAGTGGGAGTGACGCTGAAGATCGCGAGGAGGAGAATGAAGATGATGGGTCAGGTGTACATACACACGAGAGAGAAAGGAAGAAGGAATTGCCGTGATCCCTCACGTCAACCTTTCATTTTGCTTCTTGAGAAAGGAGAAAAAACGAGAAGTTAAGAAAAGAGGATCTATGATCTCTTAGGACAACTGCGACTTCTTTCCTTTCAACAGAACCACTGCATGCTCAGAAAAATAAAGAAGAAAAGGAAGAAGAAGAAGAGGGTGCAACTTCTTCTCTCCTTCTCTTCGCTCCAATTCATGGGGACATATGCGATCCGCTCATGTCTCTCTTTCTTTCTTTCTCGTTTCATACAAAGCACCTCCTCTTCTGACGTCTCAAGAGAAGAAAGAAAGAGAGAGATTAAGAGAGTGCAAGAACGAGATATAGGATGATCAAAGCGACCATTCAAGACAGTGAAAAGAAGAGGAAACAAGATGATCGAGATAAGGACAACACAAAGAAGAAGAAGGAGTAGTAGTAGTAGCCGTTACACTCTTCGGGTGTATGTACAGCAGCTCCACACTCCTATCTCCCTCCTATGATAGATCCTATCATAAAGATGAGCCTGATCTTATGATAGATTTTTTCTTTACATTCCTTTCTCCATCCCTTGACCTATTTCTTAACTCTATTCCTTTTTGCCACCTCCTTTAGTCTCTTCTTATCAGAGAATCGTATTTAAGCTCTCGAAGAGAAGATGATCTTCTTGTATTCTTCTTCTTTTTCAGCATGCATTATGAACTGAACGAATGTACAGAGGGAGGGACGTAAGAATATACATATATATATACACATACATATATACATACCCTCATACATATAGACACATACATATTCATATATACACCGACTGACGAAAGTAAAGAAGAAGAAGGAAACCCCCGTAAACTTTAGTCACTCATGTAAATAGAGAGAGAAAGAGATAGGTAGACGAATACACCCACTCTCTCACTTTCTTTCTCTCGTTGCCTCTTGCTTCCCGTGATGCAATTCATACAAGGAAGAGTAGCAGTCGTAAGGAAGCATGCACTCGGCAGGTCTTCTTCTTCTCTTTCTCCTTCTTGTTTTGCTTCTTTCTAGAGCGGGCTATTCACAGAAGGAGAAAGAAAGAAAGAAGAAAAGGGGGGGGAGGTGTTAGGAGAGAAAGCTTATGTAAAGGAAGAATGCGGGAATGAAGAAGAAAAAAAGAAAGAAAATGCTTTTCTTTTAGAACTCAACAAGCCACAGACAATAATGGCATCTTGGGAAGAAGAAGTAGAAGAAAGAAGATTAGGAGTGGTACGGGTAGTATTTTGGCGCGTAAGCAAGCCCTGTTTCTCCTCCTTTTCCTTCTACCTAAGAGCTGCTACTAGGAGTAGTACTACGGCGTCATGATCAGACCTTGCTTCGCTCTGAGTGAAGAAGAGAAAGTGAAGAGAGAAATAGAGAGAAGAAGGAAGAAAAAGAAAGAAAGAAAGAGGACGGATGGGCAGACAGGTAAAGACGTTGAGCAGTTATGAAGCGGTCGTCTCTCGACTCTGTGAAGAAGGGAGAGGCTAACGAGAGAGAGAGAACTACAGCAAAGAGGACAACAGCAGACAAGGATTGATAGTGTTGTGAAAAGGAAAAGCTCTCAAAAGAAAAGAAGAAAGAAGGAAAAGACGATCATGACGAGAAGATTCAGACAGACGGACAGACCCTAGACCCTAAACAAAGAGGAGACAGACAGACCGACAGATAGGGAGACAAAAGAAAAGAATGGAGAAAATGACACTTCTGTGGTGTCTTCTTGAAAAGAAGAAAAAGGCAAAAAGAAAGAAAGGAGGGAGGGAAGAGCCGTCAAAAGAAAGGGAGAGCGAGAGATGTTGGGTCTGCACTCAAAAGGAGAGAGAAGAAAAAGAGCTGGGGAGAAAGATTCTTCCACATCCAAAGCAATCCTTCTTCTTCTTTCTCTTCTCCTAACTAAATCTTCTTCTTCTTCTTTAACTTCTTCGTGTCACGTTAACTCTCTCTCTTCCTCCGGCAAGTTTCTCTTTCTTTCTTTCTTTTTCGACCATGCCCTTTCATGTACACCGCTCACGCCGTCCTCGCTGTTTCTTCTCTTTCTCGGTTCTCCTCTGGCTCCTATCTTTTGAAGAGAAAGAAACGACAAGTCGAAAAGGGGGAGGTCAGATGTCGAAGAAAGAAGAGAAGAAGACTGGGGAGTAAAAGAAAAAGAGAAAGAAAGAGAAAGAGAAGAAGAGGAAGAAGACTTCTTTACGTAAAGGGACGAAAGTCCTCGGGGAGATTGTGAGAGACGAGGCGCCAAAACAAAAAAAGAGATGAAAGATGAAAGATAGATAAAGAACGATAGATGTGTGTTGACTTACCTGTTGATCGTTGAGATTGTTCCCGACCATCATTTTCATGACGGCAAAGAGTTCGCCATTACTAATGCTTCCGTCTTTATTTATATCATACACGTCAAACGCAAATTTAGTCTTTTGGAATTCATCCGTGCCTGCTGCGAGCTTAGAAAGTCCCACGAGAAATTCTATGAAGGACACCTTCCCGTCACTATTGGTATCAAATATCGATAGAACTCTCTTCACTAAAGGATTCTACAAAGAAAGAAAGAAAAGGAGAAAGAAAAAGAGAAAGAAAGAGTTAAGAAGAATGGCTTGGGTGATGGGAAGAGACGGGTTAGTTTAGTAGAGTCGCCTAGAGAGAGAAGAGAAGGAGTAATGTGTCATCTTCATGAAGAAAACTCATACACAGGTAAAAGTCTCTACTATATCTATCTATCTATCCCAAATCTATTTATCTACATGTATGTATGTATATCTATATCCATATGGAAAGAAAGCCAAGAGGTAGAGGCAGAGAGGACAGAAGAAAGGTGTGAGAAATAGTAGTAGAAATAGCAGTCGTAGTTGTAAACAAATTCCCTCTCTTCCTTCTTTCCTTGTCTTCTTTCTTCCCTTTGATCCTAGGCAGAAGCATGTTAATATATAAACAGACATCTAAAGACACATCTATATAGACCTGCATATATCCATGTGTGTGTATCTTTCTGTCTATAGACCAACTCCTCCTCCTCCTCCACTATCAACTAGGACTACTTCTTTGCACACGACTACTACTATGACTAGTACTATGACTACTAGTAGTACTAGTAGTACGTTAACTACTACTAATACTACTCCTCGTTTAGCTAGTGCATCTCCTCCTCCTGCTATGAGTAGAGTAGAGAGTAGAGCAAGTGAACTCCCTCCCCGCCAACTCCTCGCCTTCTACGACTACGACTAGCACTACTACTGCTGACCTACATCTACAGCTACTCTGACGATTAGGATGGCAAGTACTGCGACTAGAAGTAGTATTAACAGACTGTAAGGAAAATAAGAATAAGACTAAGACTACTGATATACTAATGAAGAAGAAAAAGAGAGGAAGAAGAAGAAAAAGAAGAGGAAGAAGAAGAAGAAGAGCTATGGTGTCGGAGTGACTAAAATGAGGAAATTCAACCATTCATGTCTTTCTCTTCTTTTCTTTCAACTTTTTATCTCCTGGGAAGGCCTCGCTTTTTCTCTCTACAGAGGGTGGAACAAATCCAGACTTCTCAAGAAAGAAAGAGTGAGAAAGAGTGAGAAAGACATAAACAGCAGCAGGAGAAGGAGGAAGAATCTTCTTTCATCTCCTCATCTGTTGTGCATTCTTCCTCTCTCTTAAGTCCCATGGTGCCTCTCTTTTCTTGTTTCTTCTTTTTCCGCTCTTTTGTGGTGTCGTGGAGTCTTACATCGGCGATCTCGGGGACGTCGAAGAGTTCATGCGGGTCTAACTCGCCGTTTTGATTAGTGTCTAAAGCGCAGAATCTCTTGTATAGCTTCTTTATATCTCTCTCACTAAAATTTGCTGCATGCACTAAATCCATCTGCTCCTGGGGAGACAACTGACCATGGGAATTCCTAAAAGAAAGAAAGAGATAAGAAAGAAAGAGAGGAGAGAAGACTGAAAGAAGGAATGAAAGGATAGAGAGGAAAGAAGCGAAATAAGCAAAGAAGGAAACAGAAAAAAGGAAGAAAGAACAAGAAAAAGAAAGAGCGAGAAAGAAAGAAAGAGATAAGAAAGAAAGAAAGAGATTCTAAGCAACTGTCACGATGAAAGAATAGCAGAGAAATGAGACAGAAAATGAAGGGAGAATCTTAGCTATTAGACTTCTATGTACCTTGTCTCCTTCTTCTTCTTCTAGACACGTAGATTTCAGGTGTACATACACCTCACACCCACCATGACCAACTTACCCCATCTTGCTCTGTGGAAAAGAAAGAATGAAAAAGAAAGAAAGAATGAGAAAGAAAAGACAAGAAGTTGGCGAGGAGAAGGAAACGGCAGCAGGAAACAACTGCTCTCCCGGTGTATCTACAATTGAAAGAAGGAAAGAAAGAGATGAAAGAAAGAGGAAGACCAGCTGTGAATTGGAGAGAAAGAAGAGAATGAAAAGCAAGAAGAGGAAGAAGAAGAAGAAAAGAGAAGAAAGATGGGGGTTGTGATAGGAAATATTCTGAGCTTTGCAACTTCATCCAGTGAAAGAGACGAGAAGTGTAGAAATTCTTTCTATCTATCTATCTCTTGGTCTCTAGATAGATAGAGAAGGAGAAGCAAACAGGTTTGGAAAGAAGGAGAACAGGAAAGAATAGAAATGGACGCGTGTCAACATCCCTAGAGAGAAGTAGAGCATGCAGTGAATGAAAAATAGATGCTTTCCATACAGAAGAGGGATCGGAGAAAGAACGGAGAGAAAGAGAGAAAGAAGAGGCCGGGAAGAAGGAAAGAAAGAGAGAGAAATCGAGAGAGATAGATAGACAGAAATGAAGAAAAAGAAAAACGGAGAGAAAATGAGAAAGAGGAGAATCCAAAGACGAAGAAGAAGAATGGAGAAAAGACAGGAAAATGAGAGAAACAAGCGGAGAGAGACGGCTACAGAAAATAGGAGATAAAGAAGGACGAGAGAAAAGAAAGAAGGAATAGCCGGAGAACAAAGAAAGAAAGAAAGGTAAATGAAGAAAGAAAAAAGAAAGAAAGAGAGAAAGAAAGAAAGAAAGAATCTTCTTCTCCTTTGTGCGGTCCTTGGAATACCAGATGAGGAAGCGAAAGCAACACACAGAAGAAGGGAAGAAAAAGAAAAGAAATTCTTTCCTGTGAATCAGGAAGAAAAGGAGCTTCTTCTCGGAGCAACTACCACAAGAGAAAGATGGAAAAGAAAAAAAAGAGAGGAAGAAGAAAGAAAGAAAGAAAAAGAAAGAGAAGATCGAAAGAAAGAACAAAGGAAGGAATGCTGCTTCTTGAAGAAGGAAGACGGCGTGAAGGAGAGAGAGGCAAGAAGAAAGAAGAAAGGAATGAAACTGCGAGAAAAAGAAGAGCAAAAGACTAACTTGAATGAAGAAAGGCTTGTAATTTTAAAAAGGAAGGAAGAAGACAGCTCGAAAGAGAAAGGTAAATCTCCTCAATGAATGAGAGAAAGATGGATGGGTAGAAGGAGAGAGTGACTGACTGGCTGACGGGTGGATGGAGAATACTTTTACTCCTTCTTTCTCTTTCTTCTTTCTTTCTTTCTTTTCGTAACCTAGCCAGTCTATCCTCTCTCTCACACTCTTTCTTTCTTTCTCTCTTTCTGTCTCTCTTAGTCTTTCTTTCTTTCTTTTTGTCGTTCTCTCATTCTTTCTTCGCGGCCCTCAGATTCAATGATTTATTCTTCCCCATTCAGGAAGGATCAAAACAGAAATCTTTCTCTCTCTCTTCTTCTTCTTCTTCTTCCTTTCCATTCATCTACTTCTTCTTTGACATCCTTCTTCTTACTTAAGGACATCCTTCTCCTTTTCTCAATCCTATTTTTTCTTATCGCTCCTCCTCTTTTCTTTTCTTTCGTCTTCTGCCTTCCCTCCCTGCTCGCTGTTTCTTTTCTTCTTTGTTACCTTCTCTTCTTCTCTTTCTTTCCTTTTCTTCCTCTTTCTTTCCTTCTTCCATGTGTGCTTTGCTTCTTTCTCTTCATTCTTCAAGTAGCCAACTCGCAAAGGTGCTTGCTCTTCTCTTCCTCTTTTAAGAGAGAGAGAAGAAAGAGAGAGAGATAAGAAAGAATGAGATAAGAAAGAAAGACACTATTGTATGAAGAAGTTGGGGGAGTTGATAAGAGTAGGAATTCCGAACAAAGGAAAGAAGAGAAGAGAAGGAGGAGCAAGCCAAAATAGAAGAAGAAGAAGAAGAAGACCATTGTTTTCTTTTATTTCCTTCATCCTTGTTCATCTCGACACGCACTTCTTTTCTTTTCTTCTCAAGATTTGACAGAAAGACTTGACTACAGCTCTCTTTCCTTTCTCATTCTTCTCCCTCTGCTGATCTTTCCTCTTTCTCTATCTCTCTTTTTCTTTCTTTCTTCTTCTCTCCTGACATCCATGGCTTTTCCTCGCCAGTCATAGAGTGTCAAGAGATAAGGAGTTGACAGTCGTCTAAATGGATGAAAGAAAGAAGGCGAAGTTCTTCTCTTTCTTCTTCTTGTCCTTTTTACCTTCGCCACTCTCCTTTCTCTCGCCCTTTCATTCTCGCCTCGAGCTAGGAGAAAGCAATAGAAGGAGGGAAAGAAAAAGAAAAAGACTTTTTCTTTGCTCCAGTGAGAGGCTTCAGGAAAGATCCACACGTACATGTGCTAAACAAAGAGAGAAGATCAAAAAGAAAGAAAGAAAGAAAGAAAGAGATAAGAAGAAAGGCCTTTTGAACTGTAGTACCTTCCTATGGATACACAAGAGGCAATGATTTAACGTGTCTCTGCTGGAAGCAGTTCTGCTCTCTCTCTCTCCTTGTCTCTTCTCCATCTTCTCTCTCTTTTTCTCTCCCCAGTCTTCTCTTCAGAGAGAGAGAGGAATCTATCAATACATATCTATTTATATGTATGTATTCGCACGTATCTCTAGACGTATCTATATAGATATCTGTAGATATGTATACGGAAGGAAAGATGTGTATAGACAGGTTATAATCTACATGTACCAGTATAGAAGTACGAGAAGAATAGAAAGAGAAATCTCGCTCTCTCTCTACCTAATCTTTCTCTGTTCCGAAATCCTTCCCTGTCTCTCTATTGACCTCTCCGTCTCTCTTCTTGTCTATCCAGTTATCTCCTCTATCTCTATCTATTCTTCTTCTCTATCTATCTATCTTTTCTTCTCTATCTCTACTCTTCTCTACCTCTTCTTCATCTTCCATCTCTATCTATTCTTCTTTTCTATCTATTCATCCCCTTATTCTCTATCTCTGTGCACATATCTCTTTTCTCTCTCTCTTCTCAATCCATGACTACCTGCACGCGGACCCACCCCTATCCCAGGAGGAAAGATGGAGAGAGAGAGAAAGGAAAGATATAGACAGAGAGTGATATCGACTGAAGGTAGAAAGATATAAGACAGATGATGGTACAAAATGAATGATAGATGACGGATTACTAGGATACATAGAGCGATACAGGAAAGACGTTGATAAGAAAGGAGATGTGCATGCAGATAGAGAGAAAGAGAGATTCTGATAGATCCACTTTCCTTGAAAAAGTCAGTCAGGTGGAGAAGAAGAAAAGGACCTTCTCAGGAGACCGAGGACAAAAGTTTTCTTTCTCTTCTTGTTCATAGAGTAGAGATAGAGCATAAATCTTCTTCTTTTTCGCTGGCGTGTCTATCCTTCTTCCTAATCTCCTTCTTATTCTTCACCTACGCGCCGTCACGATAGAAACCCACGGCGGAGCTATCGTGAATTGTTTAGTGCGGGATATGGCAGGCTCTCTCTCTCTCTCTCTGATATCTATCTTCCACGACTATCGCTATCCGTATATGTAGAGAGATAGAGTTCATGCATGAAAAGATAGATCCATACCCACGCAACCGAGTTGATGTGTATGTATCATTATCTCTTGAGAGATGCACTAGATTTCTGTATCTTTGTCAATGAATCTCTTAGCGTGGTTATGGATCTATCTTTTCAACGCAACACTTAACTCCAATGCTGTAATTACAAAACTTTCTGAAACTCGGAGAAAAGGAATCCTCTTTTCTTCCTTAATTAACTAAGACCCTTCTTTTACTTTCCTTCTCTTCTCTTTGCTCTTATCCTTGTTTCGCTAGATGCCTACCCGTAGTGATCCTCCTCTTCTCTCTCTCTTGATATATATATATATATGTGGAGATATGTACATAGGCTTGCATGGAGGATGTATGGGGGTGTATGTAGCTAGTAGGACGTGAAGCGTAGAAGAGAGGGAAGGCAGGCTATAGATACTGGCTCAGGGTGGCTAATCAAAAAGAGAAAGAAAAGAAAAAGATTCTCAACTCTCATTCTAACATGTGGATATCCTTTCTTTCTTAATGAAGGAATGAACTAAATGTGCTGTAAAGATGTGAAGAAAGAAAAAAAAAAGGACCAAAAAAGTTGGCATAAGATCTCATGATCTGACTTGCTTCTGTTCATAGATATCACCTGCGATTTTCAGCATAGCTTAATGAGTTTTTCTAACGCCGGGTGTACGTACACCTCGAGACATCCAAACTGTATATACAGCCGAGATAGACGACGGATTACTTCGAAAAGATCAACGCAAACTAGGAAATCATCATATTCATTATCATCGTACGTAAAATTGGAGAGAAAAAAAACGGTTCTTCTCTCTATCTATCTATCTTTAATCTATCTATACATCGTCTCTTTCCTTCTTTGTGTAGCAGAAGAGTCACGCACGACAAAAACGAACCCAAAAGGAACAGTTTGGAGCTCCTTCACATCAACATACGATAACCCCCATCTCTCTTCGAAATCGATCGGGAAAAAAGAACGGACGACAGCAAGAAAAGAAAGAAAGAAACAAAGTCAAGATTGGCATTTCTTTGAGAAAAGTTCTCTCCTGTTATCTTAACATTCGAGCTCCGGGCGTGTACATACACCCGAAGGAAAGAAAGAGAAAAAAAAAGGAGGCGAAAGCTCGTTTCTTTTTTTCTCTCCTTCCTACTTCTTGAGAAAAACTTTCACACAGACAGGAGATCAGATACCTTACAGTGTATTTACATATGCGTACATGTATGAATGCATGCATGTATATACATATATGTACATCACCGACAAACAGATAGAAATACAGTAGGTGTTTCGATGTACGTACACCTGAAAAACCAATAAAAAAAGAGAAAGAATGAGAGACAAGACTTCGAACTAACAACAGGAAGAAAAACAAAAAGAAGAACAAGAGGAAAGCATCATAATTGAATGGATAGCCATAATAATAATAAGAATAATTAATAATAATAATAAAGAACAACAGGGAAGGAAGTGTAGCCCCTGCGGAGGGTGCATGCAATTGACACGCGGTGTATGTACACCTCATAAAGATCTTCTTTTGAAGAGAAAAACTCTTGCTTCATGCGAATAAGAATGACGGACAAGCGAAATGAATCGATACAAAAGCAATCGACGTCTTTATTTCACTCCATGAGAAACATCACGAAGAAGACTATTCCGAGCTCTCTTCTCCCCGCTCCTCGTTTTCCTGCACCCCCGAGCAACTCTTTCTTTCTTTCTTGTCTCTTCTACTTAATCAGCACAAGCAACAACAAAATACATCTGCTTTCTCTTCTTCTTTCACTTAGTTTGGAGGCAGAAAAAACAAGAAAAAAGAAACTCTCTCCATCTTCTTCTCGAGTCGCTTCTTCTTCTTCAAAAAAGAAAGAGAGAGGAAGAAAGAAAGAAAGAAAGAGAAAGAAATCTATCGATCTTCAATCTATCGATTTATATATCTTTATCTGCATATACACCTCAACTCCATACTCCATCACGCCCCCTCTTCCTTCTTGGTTCGGGCTCTTCTTTGAAAGAAAAGAAAGAAGAGTGATAGAAAGAGTATATACACTCCACGTCCGTATCTACCTCTTGAAAATATTCTTTTCTTCTTTCTTTCCTCTCTTTTCTTTTCTTTACGTCATAAAGCTTTTCCCACACCCGCAGGAGTACTTTTCATTAGGGTTTCTAAATACGAACTTTCTTTCTAGCTCAGTATCGACAAAGTCGATTTCTGTCCCTACGAGAAACATAACGGCGTCGCTAGCTATCAAGACAGTTCCGCCAGGCGTTTCGATTCTTTCGTCTCCTCTCCAATTCTTCTTTGATAAAGCATGCGCCTTCTCCAAAGAAGAGGAAGAAGAAGAAGAAAGACTTCCGTCTTTCGACTGCGTCACGACATCGATAGTATATGAGAGACCACTGCAACCCCGTTTCTCTAAGCCAATGCGAATGCCTATTGCTCTTTGCTGAAGAGAATCTTCTTCTTCTCCTGTCTTCCGTTTTTCTTCTTCCTTCTTCATCTCTCTCCCGCTCGTCTCTCCTTCTCCATTCTTTTCTTCTTCGTCTTCTTCTTTATCGAGAAGCCTTATTTCTTCTTCTTCTTCATCTTCATAGTCATCTTCCACTCCATGAGAATTCTTAGCGAGGAAAGAATTCTTTCTTTCGATATCCCTATTGTAAGCCTTCACAATTTCTTCTATACGTCTCGATGCTGCAGGTGTGACAGTTAAGAGAGGGGGGTGAGAGAAGTTTCTTTTCTTCTTTCGAACTCCTTCTTTCCGTTCCTTACTTCCATTTCTTCTCTCTTCTTTCTCTTCATCTTTCTTCCTTCCTAGAGATTCGAATGGATCTTGTGGCTGCCTTGCAGGATTTGTCGCTGTCTCTAGATTCGTAGTCGCAGGATCTCCTCTCTCATTCCCAGGGTGGAGTCGTTTAGCAGAATCTCTCTCGTCAAGAGAAGAAGAGGAAGAAGATAAGGAAGAAGAAGAAGTGGTACCTCCGCTCTTGAAAGAAGAAGAAGACGTCCTATCAAGTAGAGAAGGAGAAGAATGGGTAGAATAGATACGAGCAAAATCGAAAGACGTCGATGGCGAGGTGCTCTTCTCTCTTTTCTCTCGAGCTAATCTCCTTTCTTCTTCTTGTATAGGAGAAGAGGAAGCACACGGTGAGCCAACAGAAGAAGAGGAAGAAGAAGTTTGAGGAGATACAAAAGAAACAAATCTTATAGAAGAAGAAAAAGAAAAAGAAGAAAGCTTATGAACTTCCCTATTCCTAGAGTTAGACGGTAAGCAGCATGACGGGACCATGAGGTAAGAGAGAGGAAAAGAAGAGTGAAGAGATCTCCGAAGAAGAAAGGACGAGGAAGAGAAATCTAGAGAAATCGACTGTGAAAGACTGGATCTAAACTCTTCTGCCATGAGAGTCGTAAAAGAAAAAGAAGAAGAAGGGACACCCGTATGAGGGTGTAAGAAAGGAGCAAGAGAGGTTATGGATTGTCGGGTGAAGGATCTGCATTCTTTCGGGTGTATGTACACCCCCCGATTTCGTTTAGGTGTACAGTGACCTTCCCTTCTGAGAGATGCTGTGAAGAGACAACTGCCGAGACACCTCGTCATCTTTATCGCAATACAACGACGAAAAGAACATAGTAAGCTCGCTGAGAAGGAACATGCTGAAGAAAGGAGAAGAAAAGAAGAAAAAGAAGAAGAAAAGCAGAGAAACGAAGAGAAAAAGAAGAGAAGATAAGACGTCTGCAAGACTGAAATGGGAGAGAAGAGAACAGAAGCGAAAAAGAAGAAGAAGAGGAAGTGATACGGAAGAAGCAGATGCGAGAAGGACAGCGGAGATGAAGAAGAAGGGAAACGAGCAAAGAAGAAGAAGGAGTGTATCAAGAAAGGCTGAGGAAAGAAAGAAAGAGGAAAGTAAATCGACCTTAAGATCTGTCAAAGACGACCCTGGAGAAAACTCATGTAATAGAGGACATCTTGAAAGAATCTTCTCTTGACTAGCTCGAAAGCATAAAAAGCCCAGACAAAAGAACGACGAAGAAAGAACATATGCTACTAAGAAGAAAAAGAAGAAAGAGAAGAAGAAGAAGAAAAAGAGAGGTGTTTCTCTAAATGGAAAAAGGACAGAAGATTAATGAAAAAGAGAGAAGAAAGAGAAGGAGAGACACGCAGTCAAAGATTACTCGGTGAAAGAGAGAGAAAGAGAATGAGAAGAAGAAAGAAGAAAATACATCGACATAAAGATCTTGAACGAAAGAAACAAAACTACGTGAACTAGAGAAAAGAAGAAGAAAAGAAAAAGAAAGAGAAGAGAGAAAAAGCGCGTGTCACCTAGTTAGCTAGGCAAAAAAGAAAGGGGATGCATGCGAACACGGCAACCGAGCTAAGCATTCAAAAACCTCCTTTTTCTAAAGAGATTCGAGTGAAAAGAAAGAAGAGAAGAAATGAGCTTAATCTTGGACTCGAGTGAGAGAATGGAGAGAATTGCCCAAGCTCTCATTCTCTCCCTTGAAACGCAGGAAGGTCATTCCGGCAAAAGCCCTTCCTTTCTATCAAAGGGCCAGAGAGAGAAACACTAAAGAGAAGAAAAGACTCCAAAGAAATCTCCTTCTTCTTACTCCTTATGAAGGTGGATGGCTCTTTCAAGGTGACTGAACTCATCTACTATAGGAGAAGAAAAGACAGAGAGATAGACGTCTATTACAGACAGCACCAAGAGTATCAAGAGCGAAGCCCGGGAGAGAGAAGAAAGACTGAGTGAAAACTGAGATGGGAAAGTAAAGAAAGGACGACAAAAAGAGAGAAGAAAGAAAAGAGAGGAGAATAGATGAAGGAATGAGTGAGACAGTCAGATTCAGACTTGTAAATAAACGCGATAGACTTGGGAGTGCTAGCACGTGCTGCTTTACGAAGAGCGACGTGGAAAGCGAAAGACACCGCGGAGAGAAAAGAGAGAGGAAAAGAAGGGAGAGGAGAAGGTAAGAGAAGAGGAAGAAAAAGAAGAAGAGATAGAGGAACAGCTAAATGGGCCGCGTCGACGTTTTCATCCTACAAACAATTAACATGAAGACTTTCTCATTCATTCGAGAGATCAGACCAGAAAGAAACAGGAGTCTTCTTGAAGGAAAAGGGGCAGAAGTAACTTATCCATCAATTGTCGATGCTTGCCCCTCTATGAAAACGATGACAACGGTAAGAGTTTTCATCGCTTGCTTGCTTGCTTCTGTCGGACAGCGACTATCGCTTCTTCTTTTCGATCTGCATTCTGTGTGAGGTGTACATACACCCGACGCGCTGAAGATGCATGCAAGCGTTCCAAGCCCCGTCCATTAATCCAAATTCTCTCTCTCTTTTTTGCTCGTTAGAATTAGCAAAAGAGAAGCAAAACAAACTCAATGTCTTCATTTTCTTCTTTTCTCTCTTTTTCTCTTTCTTTGCTCTTCATCAGAACGCAAGGCTTTCTCTCTCTTTCTCCCCGTCGGTCTCTCTTCACAATCCTCTAGAAGAACCTAGCTCAAAACAAGCTCGTTAGAAAAGAGCATACGATCTATGTTATATTTATCTCCAGCCTATCTATCTATCTATCCACCTACCTTCAGCCCATCTATCTGTCTGTAGCCTATCTCCCCATCTATCGTTAGTCTATCGATCTATCTATCTTCAGTATATCTATCTCCTGTGAGCCTATCTATCTTCAATCTATCTATCTATCTATCTCTCCCAAAGACTTTACTACGGAAGGTCGAAGCTGATGCTTTCCTTCTGCTTTTCATATTGAGGGTGTGTGGAACTGTCTCTTCTAGAAATAATAGACAGTCTCTATTACAGGATTGACTTTTCTTCTTCATCTTCTTCGATCCAATTCTCTTTTTTATCTATTAGAATATATCAGCTCAAGAGACACTTCAGCCTTGAGTCCATTTCCCGGTTCTTCTTTTCTCTCCTCTCATATCTGATGCTTTCTATATCACTAGACATCTTTCTCTTCGCCTTTCTCTCTTTTTCTCACTCTCTCATTCTAACGTTTCAGGAAGATAGGTAGTGTACTTTCTTCTTTTGGTCTCTTTCTTTCTCTCTTCTCAATCGAGCGACGGGAATGATCGAAAAAAGATTCAAAGAGCCAGCATGCTGTGAAGATCAAACAGCCCTCTTTCTCTTTCTTCCCCGTTGGATAGAGAGAGAGAGAGAATAGTCTCTTCGATACAGACTTCCCAGCAAAGAGAAGCAGCAGAGGATAGTTACTCGTTGTCAAAGAAGAAGAAAAGGAGGAAGAAAAGACTACTTTCCGAAATAGAGATGGTGGTAGGACAAGAAGCCGAAGACATCGATTGCAGTCGAGGCCATACTGCCATCCTCCTATCTCTCTATCTCTCTATCGGTCTCTCTAGGAGATAAACTAGTGTATTATGATAGAAGGATAGATCAGATCAACGAATGGGAGAGAGAAAGAAATCTCGAGCTTTTTGACCTTTCTCTCTTACAATGAAATTTCTTCTTCTCTCACGTATACCTACCATTCTTCTTCATGTTTTCTATCTCCAGTCAGCTTATCGACTTAGAGCTTTCCATGCTTTTTCGACGCTTGCTTCATCTTCACATAGACATCGAGGAAGGCTGTATATGCGAGCACCTCACATCAACTCTATATCTCAAGTGTCGATATGTTGACTTACACGTATCTATCGTATGTGTGTATGTTGTTTCTGTGGAAGACGCTCTTATCTTCATTCTTTTCGGGGCAAGTTCATAGGCCGCATGCAAGAGAAGAGGCCAAGAAAATGAAAGAAAAGAGCCTGCCTTCTTAAGCTGTCTTCTATCTATCTCCATCCTGCATAATAGCACACTTCACTCATCCACTCTTCTTCTTCTCCCTATCCTCTCACTGTCTACCAAGAGATTAGACTAATTCTTTTACTCCTTCCCCATTCTATCGCATGCAAAGAGATACTGCAACTGTCTTCTTTTTCAGAGATGGAGAATCGGTAAAGGAAAGTGGAGAGGACCTCTTTTCCTCTTCGTATCCTTTCTTATAGAATGACGTGAAGAAAGCCTGTGAAGAAGAGAGGAAAAGAACGTTATAGAGACTCGCACTTCTATCCGTAAAAGACAGGAAGAGAGGAAGGTGTTGTGTCTTTCTTTCGAGATAGGGATCATCGCACTTCATTCGCAGAGCTCCTCCTGACGGGGTGGACCTCCTATCCTCTGTCTGTCTCTCTATACATACACATACTACGCCTCTATCTATCTGCGACTACATACTATATGTGTCGATGACTACATGCATGCCCCGCTATCTGCTATCTACCTACGAATCATACGTACAGCTACTATCCTCTATCTATCTATCTATCACTACATAGAGCCTCGATCTTTTATCTCTCTGTATCTCCATCTCCCTACTATCCTCGATCCATCTGTATGTACACCATACACCGGGAAGGTGTATGTACACACGAAAAAACTAAGTGATGCGAAGGGTGTAATCTGGGACTGAATATAAAGAAGAGAAGAAGTACTTTCCCCTCTAGAAAGACTGAGAGAAATGCAGAAGACTTCCCTTGGTATCGAAACTCTCTCAGCATGAAGAGGAGATAAAGGATGTTTTCGTTCGCTTCCTTTTCGCTTCTTTCTTGAAACAGAAGAAAAGAGATCTGTCTCCTCCTTTCTTTCATTCATTCCTGAATGTGTTTATTTCTCCAAAGGAAGAAGAAAAAGAAGAAAAATAACGGAGATGGAGAGAAGCACAGAAGGATCTATCTCTCTCTTACCACAATGGAAGTTGACTCGACACACATGCTTGTCGATCCTTCACGATCGATTCATAGATAAAAATAGATACAAGGCGCACACTCTCTTTCTTCTTCTCCTCTATTCATAGAAGAAGTCCAACGACGACAACCAAGACGAAGAGAAAAAGTAGACAACACTTCTTCTTTCTCTCCTTTCTTTCTCTCTTTCTTTCTTCTCTTCTTTCTTCTTGGTCTTAATTCTCTTTCACATGATCAGTACACGCACGTCTTCACAAGGAGCAAAGTTGCAAGACACTTCGTCTCTCTCCGCTGTTCTTTTCTCTTTGTCTCTCTCCACTTCTTCTTTTTGTCTCATACAGCTCGTCGTTCTAGAAAGCCAAGGTGTTTTCATCTGTAGCATTCTCCCTCCTCTCTCTTCACCTCATCTATACATATACACGTACCTATAGCCCTATGTACATATACCTACAGATCCACTTGCGTAGATCTATACACATCTCTATATGTGTAGGGAGATATATGTGATCGAGATGTAGGTTTAGCCTGAAGAGAAATACGTGCCGGAGAGAGAAAGGGTGACCTTCTACGAAACAAAGGTGGAGACGAAGAAACAAAGAAGAGAGAGAAAAGACTCGATACAGAGGCGGGAAGTAAAGGAAAGACACATGTGGACGTCTATGAACTTTCCCTCCGTAGATGGGTAGGTACATAGACAGCTTATCTTTCTTCTCTTTGAACTACAGATCCATCGCGTACGATACAGAAAGACCCGTTTCTAAATCTATTGCAAAAAAAGAAGAAGAAGAAAAAGCGATCTAGCTATCTTGAGGGAAAGAACTACGACACAAAACTTCGGTAGAGATTCTGCGGTAAATGAAAGAAGAGAGCGCGAAACACGAAATATTTCTCGGTCTGTCTGTAGATCTCTCTGGCTTTGAATGCAAAGGAAACCCCCTCACAGGTGACTTTAAGAAAAGTGACGAAGTAAAGGGCTTTCCAAAGAAACTTAAAGAAAGATAGGAGAAAGAGAACGGAAAGGTAGAAAGAGAGGAAAATTGTTTAAGTTCTCTTGTCTTTCCGAATAGATGACTTGATCTCTCGCCTTCTTTAAACCGATGCTATAACTCCAGCATCGACTAAGTAAGGAATCTCCGCAGCTAGCCATGGCCCCAGCTGTACATACACACGAAACACCGAAAACAACAAGACCGAGGCCTATTGAAATACAAGAAAAGAAATCTATCTATAGGAGTCATACATCTCTTTCCTTCTTCCCTATCTTCTTTCCACATGTATCCTCGGTGTCGTTTGATACAGAAAAATAGTCAGACCGACATAGATACATGCGTTCATCCCTTTTTAGAGAGAAAGAGGGAGAAAAGAATATAGCTAACAAGAATCCGTTGGAATTTGAGTCACAAATGTCAAAAGATTTGGAACGTAGAGAAAAGAAAATCCGAGATGCATGCATCTAATACAGATAGATACCATTCACCCGGTGTACATACACACCTGAGTATATTGATGTCTACGCAAACACCTCTACCACACATAAAATAGATCTTTCTATCAACTCCTATCTATCTGCATCTACCTGTATCTATCTACCTATCTTTAATCTACGTATCTAT
>NW_027155901.1:0-17589 GCF_002600585.1 Cystoisospora suis | reverse complement strand
CTCTCCGCCCTGGCCGGACATCGTGAATTGTTCAGCCGCAGAAGCACAAAATAAGAAACAACTTTCGGAAAAATGCCGGGGAATCACCAAACCACGCGGTGCTACCACGTGTAAAGGTTGCCGCAAAAACTTAAGTGAAGTCGATCCTGTCAGTTCACGAAGGCACGACATGTATGCTGTTGCGGACCGAGACGAGCGGTAATCGGCTCACCGGCGGTCACTCACGACGCCGGCACTCAGTAGGCGGCGCGGCACTCACTGACGGCACGGCCTACAGGGCGGCGCAAAGTCGCACGGAGGGCGTTACAGAGTCTGTAGGAACAGCTGCCTGTAGTCCAGAATCAGGACACAACCCCTAATTGATATCAAGACATATCAGACAATAGCTTTCGTATCATCTCTTTGTGATGAGAAGGTTAAGCAGGGACTTAGATCAGTCACGGGTTTTTTATGATTTAGGGCCGACTGCGTAGCTAATAGGGGGAGTAGCTGACAGGAGTCGTCAGAGAGAGGTTAGCTGATGTAAACACCTACCACGCGTGCAGGAGTGCTTAAATACGGAGACTAAACTGGACAAGTAGTACCGTAGGCCGATCGAGGACCCGCCGCCAGTGAGCTAGACATTTCTCGACTCTCCGGCGCCGGTAGACGGGACGATTAGTGGTGCGGCTACCGGATCGGTAGCTTAGTGTCAGAGTTTCCAACTCCGACCCGTGCCAGAGTGTTAGTTGTAGCATAGAATTGGCTAAAAGTGGTCTCATGTAAAATAGGTTAATGAGTGGATAAAGGCGGAGGATTCCTTCGGTAAGCCGTGTCTGGTTGTCTGGGTCGTGTCAGAGTTCAATTGAGATCTTAGGGTCTTGATTGTAATACGAGTTCCCCATGTTCTAGGTACTTCGTTACCCCAGAAAAAGTAAATTAGTCCATTAGAGCCATACGGTTGGCTCCCAAAACATGTGTGTTCCATTTCAATGTAACCCTGGATCGACCAGGCTGGCTCGAGCTGCTCTTGTCGATTCATTCTGCGGAGTGGAGAGTGAGGAAATGATGAGTCGAGCAAAAGGCGAATCTGCAGGCGGGTTCTGCATTGCGGCGGTGAGCCTGCAGGAAGCTCGTCGGTCAACATGTCAACGTACTCCTGCAATATCTGACTTGCCAAAATGAAATGGCAACTCCGGTTCTGCCCCGTTCGAAAGAAGATGGAGTAACAAACAGGCTCGAGGAATCGATGAACATCAGCGAGACATTTGCAATCACGGCGCAACATCGCAGAGAGGAGCACGGCAGGAGACCACGCGAAGGCACGTGGCAGAAGGTTCAAGCTCCGCCCTCGCTCCCAATGATGCCGCTGGGTGTTGCGTTGTCACTGCCCTGCGAGAGTTTCAGAATTCTAGGAAGTAAGTACACCGATAAACACACACTACAAAAAGGGTGAACTGGATTAGAAAACTAAATAACTAGCTAATTTACTACTGCATTCCTGCCGCGCAGGTCCAGCGCCTGCCCCGGGACAACCGCGGGCGTCTCGGGCACTCCGCCTTCTGCGAACTACAGGTCGCTACTGGTAAACTTCGTTACCGTCGTAATATCTGTAGCTAGTAACACTAGCAGACCTCGTATTTGCCACCGTGCACGGTCAGCGTGGCTCGGCACTGCGAGCCGGCACAGTGGTCTTTCCCGTCGTGTTTACGTAGAGGCAGAAGAATTTGGGAGAAAACGACGCCTCCGCACTAGGACACGACGCATGAGCCAACACATTCTTCCTCAGCAGCTTCTTGCTGAGAAAGAACACTGCCTCCCGCGCCGCCCGTACGCTCGGAGACTGACAGTTTTTGCAGTTGTGGCGTCGTCAATCGCGCATCACGTTGCGCCATCTGTCGCACAGTTGACATAATGTGTGTTACCACTGTCCGTCAGGTCTCGACCGCAAGAGCCACAGAGAGGCTGAAGGCTTCAGTAAGGAGACGACAGATGTCAGTTGGTGGCTCACAGACAAGAGCGCCACCTGTGGACGTCGGGGTGGTCGTCAGGAGAGGGAGTTTCTAGTTGCCGGAGGCAGCGAGCCTCAGCTTTGTTGGACTGGGACATCTTTTTTGTTGGTGCAGGGCCAGGAGGGCAGTGCCATTTTGCCACTGCGCACGCGTTCTCCCAGACTGGTGCCCTGTCCTACGGCGAGATCGCGTTTGGCCCAGACCTACCTGACCGTGACCTGAACGGGTTCTCCGTCCCGTCCACGCCGTTGCTAATTCCGGTGAGCGTTTCTGCGCTGTTGACGCCGATCTTGCAGTCCTGCGCAATATCTGTCGTCTGGCAGATCAGGCTTTCTTGCGCAGGCCGCGGTCTAGAACACCCGCTAATAAGAGAAGAGCCCAACAGCGGCATGGCGCCTACCATGAAGCCCGGGATCAAGTCCTACCGGCGGCCCTCCCGGATCCACGCGGGGAGAACTGCCATTGTTGCGCCTCCGGCGTTTGCCTGTTCGGTCGAGTTCTCCACTGCTCTTGCTGACACCCTCATCTCCCGTATACGCGTGGCATTACGGAGTGGAAAAGCTGATTTTATCGTGTACCGATGTACTTGTTTCCAGTGCTCTGCTCACGCCAAGCGGCCCGCTCGGTCGACGAAAGGAACAGCCTGGCGTGGTAGTTCAGGTTCCGCACCGGCCGAGGGATGCACAGCTACAGAGAACCCGGACCGGTGGTCTCCGTCGCCTAACTTTCCGAGCCTATTCGTCCCAACTGTTCTTTCTGTTCTCACCAACGGGCTCCGTAATGCACGTGCAGAGGTCATCGGCCGCTGATTTTCTGGTAGGCACTGCCATCCTCCACGACCCACCGCAAGCGTGCAGCAGAGCTGTTGCATGACCTCTAGCCGAACACGCGTGGGCAGATCCGGCGGGTAGCATTGAGCCTGACGGAGTAGCGCACTGTCCCGCTGTCGGTAGCACTGTACACTGCCTACCGGCCGTCTGTCTTTCTGTTCGGCCAGACACCCCGTGTTCGCGCACGTTCAAATCTTGATCCGTACGCCCCTCAGAACCACTGTCCCACACCACCACCGCAAAAGCCACGGGGTAGAGCTTTTAGTAAGTACTTATGTGTTCCTTTTCTCTCCCCAAGCGACAGCGTGATTTTCGCGACGACCCCTGCGAAATCGAAACTAGGTAGCTCAAGGAGAGCCCAGCGGGTGTCACTGTATGGCGGTTAGTGCCGCCAGTAATCTCGTCTACGTTGCTCTCCTGGAGTCGAATGTGATGGTGGGCACGCACCACGGATGAGAGCTTCACGCAGAAGCCACTACACACTGCGCGTTCGAACACAAAACTTGTCCGCTCCCCGACTGCCCGGCAGCAACCGTTGTGAATAAACTCTCTTCGCACAGAATGATACGCAGTTCAGGACTCCGGGCCCTTCCATCGAAGGGCTTCCAAAATCGCCTTGAAATGGCACGCCTCTTTCCGCGCGGCCTGGCCTTGCCATACCTCCAACACTACACAAATCGCTGTGGTTCAAGAGAAAGATCCGCTGTCCGTGCAATCAGTAATCAACTGCTCAACTTCGCCTTCAGTCTGCACGTGCTGCTGTCTATACGCTAGATAATGTGTGTGTATGTATGTATACACATGTCTGTGCGTGACCCTTTGTGTCCCGCGTATACACGGTACCGTCGACACTACATGCTTTGACTACAAAAGAGCCACAGGCGGCACACAGTTTCACTTGCATTCTACTACACTTCATTGCTCCGTATCACAAGAAGCAATCCCCTACGATCGAATACGGGTGAGCCCCAACCGCAACGCTTCGCCTTTTTTGACAGTAACCCGTTCACAGACCGCAATTTTCTGGTGGCGCCCAGCAACTTGAAGACCTTGGAGGAAAGAGTACACCTGCAAAAGCACGGGCCCAGACTTTCTGCTGTGCCGGCTGCAAACACCGGGCGTCGGTATGTTTGCCGGACATACTGCGTTGAACTCCGCCTCTGCACGCCTTCTTCGAACACTCGTCAGAGAGGTTGGTCCCTTGCAGGGGGGCCCACCTCCGGCAACCCCCATTCTCTTCTGTACGCGCCGTGCCCCTGACAGGTGTGTATCGCTCTTTGTCCCCGTCTTGTTACCCTGCACACGCGCAACCACCACTACCTGGCTGCGCTGCAACTTCCGTGGCGCCGCCTGAACTGACCGACCTCTGCGAAGACTGCCGTATACTTGCAAGAACCGCAGACGCGCAATCACGTCGCAATCGACTCAAGCCGGCATACCGACACGATCACAGTCTCTGACCTGAGTTCCGCTCCCGTGGCTTTGAACAAAAAGGGGCAACGGTGAGCTCATCCTTCACGCGACGGAATCCAACCCAACAGCCTCTTCCTCACTGCGGGCGCGCCCCAACCCAACACTGCTGGACGGCAGCCTGCGGGGTGCGCCCGGTTTCTCGTCGCCTGGTCTCCATCAGGGACTGTTCTCTTAAATGCGACTCGAAATGCTGGATATGCACCCGCTTGTGTATCAGTGTTCAGAAAACTACGCCGCCGCAGAACAACCCCTGACTGCTTCCACTTGATGAAAATGCTTGTATGGACACGGTCATCTCCTTCGCCTCCTTGGGCGCGCCCTTTTCGGGACAGCCGTTACCGCAATGAACCAGAGAAACACTCCGGGGGAAATCTCCCTTGCCACACACGGCGACAAACAAGCAAATCCTCGTGTGGCTGAGTCGAATCATGTTTTTTTCCCGTGGTCTGGAAATACATCCCTGCCGTTATGAAACTCGCAGTGCGAAACAGCCGTGCCCGCACAATGGACTTCAGAAGTATCGCTGCCCCACTCAGGGTAACAGAATGCGAAAGCGAAAGTAGCCTACGCGACGCCCGTCTGAAACGTGAGAACGCTTTTTTGCCGCAAAGGATGGGGGGCAACTTCTTCAAACTGGATCTAGGTTTCTTCAGGACGACATACCCGCCTATCCTCTGCTAGAACTAGTCGACTCCCCGGACCTCTCCGCCTCCACTGCTGCACCGGCACCGCGGTGGGTCTGGCTGAGAACCCACAAGGTAGGAACTCTCCTCTCTCGCTCTCGTCGTCTCGTTTAAACTCCCCACCAGGCGAATCGTGATGGCCTGCAGTAGAGGCGACTTCTTCATTCCGAGCAGTCCAGACAAGATTGTCAAGGAAAGTGCGCTGCTGCTCTGAAGACCATTCACTCGGTAACTGGCCCTTCACGATAGCCTGTCTGCACACCGTAAGAAGGGGCTGCAGCTGATCCATTCTTTTTGCTTCTTGGACGGCACGCCACGCCTGGAGAACAACAGATGTCATGACGCTGTGTCGCAATTCCGACGTTGCCAGCTCGCTGTTCGCCCGCAACCCTTCGCCTGAAACAAGTCCCGGCACGCATTTAGTAAGCAGATCATCCAGGATAACGCTTACAGCCGCCTTCATCAGCAGCAGCCTTTCGTCCTCGGGAATGCCTACACCCGGCTGCGGGGGCCTCACTGTGTCACTCCGTACTGCCGGACAGCGACACGTGGGGCAGGCGTTCCCGAGCAGTCGCACTGCAGCATCAGACGAGTATTCACATTCTGAGAGTATCGACCGGACAACGCCAGAGAGTGCGCTGTCCCTTCCTTGGGTCTCCTCGTCTTGATGATCGGGCACAGATACTGCCACATCACCGCAACAAGAAGGGGCAGCCAGCACTCGCTGCAGACACGACAGAACCTTTCCCACGGCCGACATGGTTGTAAGCTGTTGATGCTGCGGCCTGCTAGTGCTTGAGCCAGTCAAGAGCAGGCTTAAGAGCTTTTGTCGGGAGCTGACGTTTCCATCGCTCCACGAAGTTCGCAGCGAAGGCGCATACGAACTATGGCAGAAGGCGTCGCGCCCCTCGCTGCGGATCGGCCCCTCTCCTGCCTTCCCGAGGGATTTGCCGGCATACGGTGGTTCTGCTGAACACGCTTGCGCGCAACACCTCAGCACTTCTGCAGTTGTTTGGTCGTCTATTCCGCTGTTAGACAAATAGGTATGTGAGGACAGACCACGGGCGGACAGACACCCAGAGGCCGTCGGAAGGCTTGTCTCCTGTACACACAACGAGGACCAGACCGCAGCGGCATCTTGCATTAGCTGTTCGCAGACGTCTGCAGTGGGGCCAACAGCCAGCCGTCAACCTGTAGCACGCGCAATTCGTCGCAGTGCAGTCTCACCTCTGCAGCACTCTCCGTAGTCTCCTTTCCCAAAGTGCCGTAGCGGAGGTCTCCCGACCTCAGCCTCCCTGTGTCGACTCCTTTGTCCCCCATAGCCTTTCGGAGCAGCTTCTGTACGATAAACTTCCCAGTCTTCTCCGGTCTTGTGCCATCTTTATCCGTTCGAAAACTGCCGCGGCGCTGTCTCTCCTTTTGTTGCTCAAGCAATGTCCGGACATGAAATCCCTGATTCACTACGTTTTCCTCCGATGACTTCTCCACACTCCACTGCAAATCGTCACCACACCCCGGGCCATGAGTGCATTGCACCCCTAAGGCATCATCGCCGCAAGACGTTCGCGAGGGTTTTGACCAGGAGTCCGGAAAATCAGCACAACAAAGACTAAAGCGAGGAATTTCCCCGTGACCTTCGTAGTGGTGGTCACAGGCAACCTCGGGTTTCAGGCTTACTGCCACACGACGACGCTTCCACGATGGAGTGTCCCAGTCGCCGGTTCGGTAGCCACTAGGCCGACGACTGGGCGCGCGACAGTCCGCATTCGAGTTTCGCTTGGCATTCTTGAGCTGGAGAACTTCCTGCACAGCAGAGTGGTGAACACCAAACCCACGCAACCACAGGACACTCCTGTCTTTGTCAAACAAGTCCTCGAACCTGTAATCGCATTATCCAAAAAACCAAATAAGAAAAGTAAAAAACAGTACGTACGGGAAATGTCTCATAGAAGATGCTTGAATTTTCTTTTTAAGAGTATCGTGGCTGAAAGCATACAGTATCTTTCCCGAAAAGCTGTATCTTGTCCGAGCTTTTCTTGCACGTCCCCTGAAGCCCCGTGACCCCCGAACAGTGAACCCCAGACCGATACGCTGATTAAGGCCTCTCCTGTCTATTATGGTTGCACCCTCCTCCCGCATGTGTGTCACTCTGTCTCCTCGTTCTATTAAACCAGCTCGGTAGGATCACCCAGCAGCTGTACTCACAATGGAGATTCACCGCGAGAAACAAACTGAATAACAGGGTGTCTGTTGCGTGGTTGTCTCCTAAGGGTCATCCCACCTGTCCCACTACCTTCATGCTGGCCCCCAGTCCTCACTCGGGGCCTTCAGTGTGCTTTTCGATTCTTTGTTCAGCTTACCTCCCGACAACGGATAGCCAGGTTTCTCGCACGCTCAAAACCGTGGAGCTTTACAGGAAAATAAGCCATCCGGGTCCTGCCTTGTTCGTACCACTCAGCTACAAAGCGATTTCGCTGGGCTTGAAAGCGTACCCCTGTCACCTTGGGTAATGCCCTGTGCAGTGCATTGTAGTCTACACCGTCGCTTTTCTTTTGCTGTAGGCTTTCCGAGCTGCTTGCCTTGGCTAGTGCACCTGCTGGGCTCGGTTCTTCTTCGGTTTTGGAACCAGCAGAAAGAAAAATGCCCTTGCTGCCGTCCTCTCGGAACAGTAGGCCTCTATCTTCTTCAAGGCTTCTTCCCTCTTCACAGAACCCACCTGCACACTGGATTCCTAAACCGGCCGCCTTTACATCTCCGGTGTGTACGGGGGAGACACATGCAGTAGATGGAGAGGTAGGAGCGGATGACTTGGATGTTACACATAGCTTTGGCAATGAAGGGGAATCAGATCCTGAGCTTTCATAGCCGCTAACGTTTGATATCTCGCTGCTACTGCCGTTCGCCGCTTCACTGCTGATACCACTGCCCGAACGCAGCGGGCTACAAAAGTTCGCCCGAGGGGAAGCCGTACTCGCTGAAAGGTTCGCGGAATTCAGAAAGCATAATTCCTCGCTACTAAGGCTAGGGGACGTAAAGAGGCATCTTTGCACACCTCCTTGATTTTCTCCCCCGGTCCACTTATAGTCCGGGAGGTGCTTCTGTGAATCGGACGGACAGCGGCTGTCGACGCCTCCAACCGCCACCTTCGATTCCTTGTTTTCCGTTTCGGCAGCGTTTAAGTTCCTGCTTGCGTCCCCTCTCCCAGTAAGACCGAGCTGAGCGCTAGATTCTCTTGTTCGGGGAGGCTCCGAGCCGATGAGGGCGGTCAGATCCTCCAGAACTCTTCCCAAGGGTGCGGGGGCGGAGAGATGAGAGGAACCGAGCTGCGTCACTTCCTCTCCGTACGCATCATGAATGTCATTGCTCGCCGCCGTCGTTCGAGGGTCTTTCGGCCGATGAGACGGTGCATCGCTTGCTTCGCTGTTATCATCCACCCTGTGTTCGTTGGTCTTCTGCATGGAAACAGCCGCACCCCGGTCTAGTCTGGCCCCTGGTACAGTGGTACCGTCGGGCAGGAGTTGGAGAGCCGTATCCGGTAGTGTAGTCCCTACTACTTTATCACAAGCGTAGAGAAGCCAAGGATCGACTAGACTAATCGCGGTCTCACCTGCTGGCTCATGGCCTCGCTCCACCCCATTCAGGTGGTCAACTCCCGGGCCCGAAGCATGTGCTTTGTCTTCTTGACTGCTTTCTCCCCGTCTAACATCATTCTGGCCCTCGCCGTCCTCCGTGCTTGTCTCCTCTTCTCCGTGAGATTGACTCAAAGATTTCATATCCATAGATAGCAGAAAGGACTGCAAAGCTGCTTGCGCGGACGCATGCTGCGAGACTGGTGAATACGCTCCCCCACCTTCAGCACAGCGCGCGCTTGTTGTCGTGGACGCATCGTCCGGAACGAAGACTCCTACGGGTGGCCCTTGACCACTGCTGTTCTTCCTATGAATATCGCTATCCTGCACATCACTGATCCTCCTGCTACCCTCCAGAGATGAGCCGTCGGCCGGTAGTTTGGACAGGGACGGGGCTTCCGCTGTGTAGGTCTCCATTGGGAAGCACTCGATGTGTGCGAGATGCTAGCGACCAAGGCGAGGAGGAACTCGTATAGTCGACTGCCAGAAGGAGAAACCGACCGTCGACGTGTCAGCTATACCAGGACAATCACTACTGCAAATACCGCCTCTCCAGAGCAGTCATCGCTGTTGGCACGTCGGGCACGTGATCGCGTGGCGCAGGGGCGGATTCTTCTAGTCACGACTGAAGACGGGGAGTTGCCTGCGGCTCTCTCTCAAAACAGGCAAAAGAAGGTCACACCCTCTAGGCAAATCCTAGGACGAGATGGATCAGTCTAGGCAGGCAAGCCCGTCCGACGCTGCCGTGCATCCGCGCAAAAAGGGAATGAACCTCTCCACCCCTCGAGCATCTGGTGCCACTTTACTGGTCGGCCGGAGCACATGCGTGGGGAGCTATTCATCGACAGGAAAGTGGCAGGACCCTCAGAACGACAAGCTCATCCTCAACGAACTTCAAAAAGGCTAACCACGCTCTCGAGTGAGCCCACAGTCTCACGCACTTGCAATAACAAAACCAGATCGGACTCACACACGGTTGCGCCAGACTTTCCAGCAAATGTTGTTGTTCGTCGGCAACCCGGAAATTTCATAGGCAACGAGAGGGCTAAACGAAAACAAACCACTTAGAAGAATGCTAGCCGCAACAAGTGGGCCTCCTGCACCGGCACATGTCCAGGGCAGTACTATCTCTAGAGCGACAGCACCGGAGCCTGTTTGTTTTTTGAATGTACATAGGGGAAGAAAGACTCGATGAGACTTGTGAGAGCCGACCTCCAATCTTGCACGGCTCCACCTCGCGCAGGCAGCTGGAAGAAGGAACAGGCATAGATTCTTCTGTTTTGAATTCCCCTTTTCACGACAATGGGGACAGCCGAAGCACGGATGTGGACTACTAGTGAGCTCCTACCACTTTCAGGTGTCACACAGCAAATGGCTGAGATCGACTACTCTTTCAACCACGTCGGCGGGCCGAAGGTAGAGCGACCGACAAACGGGCACCTGCCCGGCCGACAATCGCACGAAAAAGCGACGCTCTTCCACGTCCTTTTGCCAGTATCCAAAGAACACACAAAACTGAGTGAACACTTGAGGAAAACAGAAATCGGCTTCTTGCACCAAGCAGCCAAGGCAGCGCTCCTGGCAGAGGCAACCGGATGTCGGCTACGGTTGGTCCTACCGCACAACGGCTGGCCAACTGCGGCGGAACAACTCGCCCGGGGTGGAGCCCACGTCCTCCACCGTAGGAAGCCCAAAGCCTGACAAGAATAAGGATCAAGTGAAGGCCCTTTAAGCCTGAAACTCAATCTGAACACAGATTTCCCCAGAAGCCAACCAACGTCCGCCGCCTACCGCCGAAAGATACAGCTTCGAGTACAGGTGCCGCACACAAAGTAGGCGCCGAGGGAGCTAGGACTCCGACGCCCTCGTTAACACCTCCGTATAAGAGTTGCCGTCGTCGCGGGGGCGAGCATCTGGCTTGCTGGAACAGGAAGTAAAAGAAGCCTAACAAAATGCCTAAATGCTAACGCATAAGTTGCCTCGCCATTCGATAACCAAGGACAATTTGGGGACTGTCGATCTGTGCATCGCAAGGACATCGTCGGCCGTTCCCAACCCGCGAGAGGAGCGCACATTCGGGCGCCGACGACGCACAGTTCGAGGCGGGCAGCTAACCGGTAACACAAGGCCGCTCGGTCACCAATACAGCTTAGCGAGCTCATCACAGCGCGGCCGAGGGGCCAGCGGGCAGCTCCAGGTAAAGAAACTGGGAGTGCACTCTGGACACCCAATAGGAACGCTACTCTTCGTGCTTACCGGAAAGTAAGCACGAAGAAAAAAATTCCGCCAGGAGCGATGATGCAAGAACTGAGAGGCTTCGAGCGATGACCAACGCGAGGCGCCGACGGGAGCTGATGGGGGAGCCCACACCTCGAGCCTCCGCCACCGGAAGCGAACCAGCTGACAGCCGGGAGGGGGCCGAGTCCCTCGTCTCTTACGGGACTTGCGTCACCTCGGGGGCTCCCTACGACTTTCTCCTAAAGACGTCCTACAAGCAAGAGAACTCTGGGAGCTCGAGATCTCCCGGAAAAACAGACGAGAACGAAATCCACGGACAACGGTCTACAGGAATGAGGAAGAAGTGTGTGTCCTGGGGTCGCCCCCAGCCACATCGCATCCCTCGCCGGCTTCTTGCGTCCGCTGATAGTGAAAGCTCAGAAGGGACGGCCAATTCTTCAACAGGGACTAGACTTCGAAAGATAGGTCTAAAATCGATTCCATCTCTAGTTTTGAGTAGGACAGCGAGGCCCACCGGTGGCCTGTCCGGACACCCGGCGCGGCCTGCAGTCAGCCGTCCGAAGAACACGGCAACAAACGACGTCTCCGGTACCAACAGAGCCTCTACTGCAAAAAATGGAGAAAGTAAAAGCCCAACAGGAGTCGTTCTCCGCATACGTGTACGTTGTTGGTTCGGATTTTCGAAGCCACTGGTAGTGAGAGTGGTCCCTGCTCTTGATTAGCTTTACCCGGGTGGCGCAACCCAGCGGCGAGCGAGTGGTACCAGCTGTGGCCGGATGGATGGCATCCGAGACAGCCGGCCAAGTCTCCCGCTTGTCGACCGATGACGCACCCGGAGCAGCTTCCCGCCGTGACCGCCCCCAAGAAGGCACCGAATGGCAAAGGTTTTTGCGCTACCGTGGGAACTGCAAACTAGGAACGAATGGCACGAAAAAAACCCGCTCACCGACTCTGGGATCCACGGTAAGTACGCAGTGCACACACAGCTCGAAAGCCCACCGGTCCGAGCCTTACGTACCCTTTGGCGGTCTCCGGAACAAGACGGTCAGTGAAGACAATAGGTTTCTAAACACGCCTTCGGGACAGTAGCCATCTCCGAAGTGCGTGCGCCGGATACACTTGTACGGCGTCACGCCACAACACAACACTTGTGGAGCTTTGATCCAGTTTGTCTGTCTGCGTGCCAAAGCTGCGGGTCGTAAAGATACCCCTCGACAAGATTGAGACAGTGCGAAAGCGGATCAGCCGAGGTCTCGCTCAACAAATGGCGAGCGAGGCTAAAGTAACAACCGCGTACTGATAGAAGCTTGCTAGGTGTGACCGACGCGTGCTTGGTCATCGCATGTCACGGAAGGACGCTGAGCTCATCCGCCACAGGTGGGGTGGTGCATGAGACAGTGCAGCCTGCACAGTTCTCACACGTGCATTTTGGAAGAGGGCTGAAGCAGAACTACGCATTCGGCCCGAAAGCGGTTGAGACGAGCTGGCGAGGAGGCGAAGGCTCTGACGCGACAAGGTGGATTGACAGGTCAGTGTGTCAGGTATAAGCTCGTGTGTCCCTCACCTCCCTGCTTGTAGAATACAAGTAGCCAGGTGCCACAGTTTTGTTTACTAGTAAGCTGCCACATGCTTGACTCTTTGTAGAACAGGAGATACTTCCCCTTCCATTCCTGACTTGCGACGGGCTGGCCGTCACATATGAACTGCTAAGCGCGATCTTCCCCAAAGCACGGGCAGCTATGGGCACCTTGGCTTCTGAACGTTGTTAGCTGTGGGCTTCTCTGTCCGTTAGACGTAGGTTGCTCCCGGCCTCCAGACTGCAAGCTTATGGTAGCTGCTTCATTAGTTGTAACAAATGAGCTGCTTGAGCATCTCCGTGGAAAAGCCAGCCGCTGAAGGCCCTCGTGTCCGTACATTTGAGCTACCCCCGCGGCTCGATGCTCCTGATGGGCACCGTAATAAGATCTTGAAGTATGGTTTGCTGGTGCTCTCTCTGCTCGTATACTCTGGGTTGCTGGGCTTATCTGTCCCTAGAAGACACAGGAATCCCTTCTCTTCGTAAAAATATGTCTTCCCAGAAGCCATTGTCGTTACATTGGACTCAACTACGCTCCTTAGTGTTTTCAAGAGACAAAGTGCTGCGAGCTCGCTCTTCCGTGCCAAAGTTACTTGGGGCTCGGTTGCTTTGCTCAGCGGCACGCGGCCACCGGGGTAGCCCAGCAACTCATATGTAGCCGTAGAGGCTGGAGCCTTGGGACCACACTGGATCTCGAAAGTCACTACTTCACTGAAAGCAATGTTGCCTAGAACTTTCTGTTTCAAAAGCATAGGTCAGTAGGGCCTTTTTCGCTACTGAAAAAGGAGTTCCCCAAGAGCCTCTTGGTCCCCCAGTAGAGTCGGTAGGGATTTCCCTCGTCCTGAAATACAACTAGCTCCTCTAGCCCTGCGATGTAAGCTGCAACCGAAGTTGCTAGGGGGGGTTGTCTGCTCTGAAGTGAGTGTTGTCCGTGGTCCTTCCGGTGCGAGGAGCCCCTCTTTGTTTTGAATGTGCGTTGCGACTGGTCGTATGCTCCCACAGTGTAGCTGCCCTGGAGTGTTTTCTGCTTTCGAAATATGGTAGCTGGAGGCCATCATGTCCGTAAAGTATGAGTCGATGCGTGCCTCTCTGCTCCCGGGATCAGAGTTGCTACGGGCCTTCCTCCTCCTAGTGTACGAGTTGCTAGGGGCTCGTCCGCGTGAAATATAGGTTGGTAGGTGTCTGTCTGCTGAAATATCAACTTCGTGCCCCAGAAGTATAACTTGGTTCGCGCCTTCCACTGCGCTTCCCATGCAAGCTGGTGTTGGAGCTTGGCTGCATCAGATATACGAGGTGCGAAGGATCACCCCACAACATGAGTTGCTAAGAGCCTCTTTTGCAAACCTACAGGTTGCAGGGGCCCGACGGTTGCTAGAAAACCAACGCCTGGCTTAGTTGCGAGCGGCATCCCTGCTGCTAGAACACATGTTGATAGACATCGCTCTTTGTCTGAATTAGATGCTGCGTGGAGCCTCTCTCTGTCCCTGATTATGTGCTGCTAGTGGCCTCTCCGTCCTCTTATCAGAACCTACATTACTGGGGGCCTTCTTGCAGCTACGATGGTGAGATAGGCTCTAAGCACACAGACTCTGAGAGCTTTCCGTCCCTACCGCCTAAGCGGCCAGGGGATCAAGATGTGGGTGGCTGCGGATACCTCTTTAAGGAAGTAAAATTGCTAGTAGCGAAGCGCATCAACAGTATGCATCGCCAGGGGCATTCGTTCGTGACACCCGTGTTTGTCGGAGCCTCCGTTTTTGGAGTTTAAGCACCTGGCGCCGTTTTTGTTCCTGGAAACCAGGTTACCAGGGCCTTTCGTCCCAAACACAGAAGAAGTGGAGGGCCTCTCCATCCTTAAGTGTATGTCGCAAGGGGCTTCGGTCTCCGTAAACGTGTTCGTAGGGGGCAACCCGTCCCAACAGAGTGGGTGGGCACCTGTGTGCTAAGACTTGTGTCCCTAGAGCCTATCTCGGATGCCGGAGTAGAGTTTCTGTGTCCGTGCGTATATGCCCGGGAGAAATTACTCCGCTGCCCCAGGAATAGATTTCCAGCGGGCTCCTGTGCACCCCAAGTACGAGATCCGGAGTGCCTCCTGGTCCACAAGAACGAGCCGGCTGCAGACCTAGAACCTGGGAGATATATTCCGTGAGATCTCTCTGTTTCTAGTGTGCAACACGCTAGGGTCCTTTCTGTTCCTGAAGCGCAGTTGCAAGCGGGGCCTGTGATACAGGCCTCTCTTCGCAGAATACGAATCAGCAGCACATGTCCGTTCCCGAGTTTTTAGCTTGCTGGGAAACTCTCTCAGCTCTTGCTGTGTATGTCTCTAAAGTCATGCCCGCCCCCGAGGTACAAGCTGGTACGCGCGTACCTCGCCGCGATATAAATTGCCAGGGCTTGTCTATTCCTGCGAGATAAGGTGTTAGGAGGTTGTCAGTCCTCGAAATCGGAGTGGCTACGTGCCGCTCCGTACGAATAAACTTGGTGTCGCTGTTTCGCGACGACCCGGTGGGGCCTCTCTCCTGTCCGAGCAAGGTGCCTCGTACTTTGCTTTTGCCGAACTACGAGTGGCTGCTGGCTAGCGGAAACCTTGATAAATGCTCGGAGCGACGCTGCTCCTAAGACACAGTTTACCAGAGTAGTTTCCCCGTCGCTAGGTGAGCTGCCTGGGGGCGCACTGTCCCCGACAATTACGTTGCTACGACCCTCTGTCCCTAGAAGTAAAATGCTAGGAGCTTCGATTTTTCTACATGTAAATTGCTTGGCACTTTGTGTCATGAGAGTCTACGTTGCTGTAGGCTTCCAGGACCTAAAGTACGCTTTGCTAGGTGCCCCTCTTCCTGGTTTATGGGACAATAGGTGGCTCCCCCTCCCAGCGAAAGCTGGTAGACCGCCGCGCACCTCCGCACCGCTGGCAGACTTTCCACTCAATGCCACCGAAAAACCGTCCTGCAGCCCAAGAAGATACCGGACTTGCAAAAGCAGAAGGTGAATCCACCACTACCGCCCGCTGCCCAACAGGACAGGTTGGTCCGAGTGACATATGCCGCTACCCACGGCCACGGGGCCACGCGTATCAGGACCTGTTTGTCTCTACGTTTGAGGTACCCCGTGAATGGACAAAAACAAGGTAACCGTTAACTGGAACAAATGTACGCGGCTTGCGCACCACAGCGCCCCATGCAGTCAGATTGTGCTGAAGAGACTACGAGACTGGGGGGGCTGGCAGTGCGTATGCAAAATTTAGTAGGCGAAGGTAATATGACTGAACGAGTCAAGTAGGTACGAACCGTACAAGGATTAATTATGTCCCTCACTGCATTAAGGTTGTGTAGTAAACTTTGTACATATAAAAGCATGGTCTATCAATAACGCGGCTCCCTCCGCCCCACCCTGTTGGCGTCGACTGACCTCGGCGGGCAACAACAGTTAGCCACAAAGAACAGCCCAGCAGAAAACTCTCCTGAGGCGCCAGTGGAGCTCTCCAACAGACCAGCTCCGCGCTGGCATTGAAGCCCGCCTCACACGACAGCAGATGTCCTGTCAATCGTTGAAGCTCTGATCGGGTTGTTTCCTCAGCTCGACTACTAGATCTTTTATCGCTTGTAGTTGCTGTCTTTGACTCTCAGACAGTAACCCGCGCTGCGTCGGTCGCATGTGCCGACCGTGCCGCAGTTCGCGATCGCGCGCAAACCGCAAGTAGTCTTGCCACGCTTCGTTGAAACGCCGGAGTTGTTCGCAAGCTTGGAACGTGACAGCCCGAAGTTGCGGACTCACGCCTCGAAGATGCGAGGTCTGATCTCTGCGTCCCACGTCCGGGGTTTCAGGTCCTCCCTGGAGCAAGGCGATACGCCCACTGGACACGTTGTTGCCTCTTCCTGTGGGTAGCCCTCTCCCGGAGGTAGGGCCCCCAGGCAACGGAGAGAAATACGACACTCCCGCAGAAGAAGAAGTGCAACCATAGGGGTCATTGCTATCCATATGGAGCGCCTCTGTCGCTGCTGCCTGTTGGGAAGCCTCTGAAGCCGCTGCCATATGTGTTCGGAACTCGGCGCGCGCAAATCTGTCTGCAAGCTCACGCGTCGGACCGGCGGGTAGTTGGCGGCGGTGAAGTCGAAGCACGTCACGGTACAATTTGAGAGACTCACCAAGCCTCAGCTGCAGCTGCTCGTACAGAAAGAGTGGAGGTTTGGTGAAGCTAGGCGCCGACATGGTCTCCAATGGGGGCATTTACAGGGACTGAACACATCAACGGGGCTTAAAGTAGCCCGGTACAAAGTCTTTGATGAAGCACGCCCCTGACACGCGCAGCTTTCCGCCTGGGCACCTGAGGAAAAAAAAACCAGCCTTTCCAGCTCGTAAAACTAAACAGGAGCCAGTTGACTGCCCTTCAGCAAGCCGAACTTCTGGACCTGCCAGGCAAAGCCGCCAGTGATTCCGTGCATGCGTCGCAACAGCACACTTTTCACTACAGCCAGGGCGGCAGCGTTGAAGGCGGGCACTTTCGTTTCTTCGGAGACGGGACGCAGACTTGCTCCGGCTAGGGCTTGCTGCACAGTGTTGTGTTCTCAAACCGCGGAGATAACGCCTTCACACAACCATCCGAACACGAAGCGGAAGTAGCGAGTAAACCATTAGCAAATGCAACAACTGACTACCGACAGGCGAGACGTCCGCAACGCCCAGCAGGATCGGAGGCAACTGCGATGCTCTCTTCCCGTCTACTCTGCTACGGTTCAGCAACGCAGCGGGCTACTAGGGTGAAGCGGCAATACTCGACGGAACACTGACAGCACATGTAAAGGCTGCCTCAAGAACTCAAATGAAGTCGATCCTGTCTTCAACGGCTGAGACACGAACTCTGGAACTTTATCTCTGTTCGTTTGGCACCGACGAGACACACGCCTACCAACAGTAGAGACGCGCCGGCTTTCTGGCCGGGGTTCACGCACAGCACAACGCACGACAGAAACGCAGAGCGATACACCACTCGCTACACCACAGTGTTATGCCGGTCGAGGCAGCCGCGACAGCACTGTTGCCGAGTAGCCGCAGAATCACGGTGGCTGCCCGGGCCGGACCAGTGAGAAGAGTGCCGGTAGCGGCAGGAGCTGTCGGAGGTACAGAGTGCTGGGGCACCCGCGGCTGTAGCGTTTCTACGGTTGCGGGAAGGCA
>NW_027155900.1:0-376 GCF_002600585.1 Cystoisospora suis | reverse complement strand
TGTTCTAACACCTCCTTACGAAGTTCCCCACTAGGTACACAAACTCTCCACCCCGCCTTAGTTCTCACCCAAAGAAAACCAGACTCCCCCTGATATTCCCTATGATCACTCAACACTACCCTGGGTTCGAGATCAGACTCCCCTGAACCCACCGCACACGTTTTACACTGTCCCCAAATCTCTTTAAAGTCACTACAACACTCATAGGACTTCCCCCAACTCGCACGTGAAAAATGTGGTTCATCCTCGTTTACTATCCTACGGCGTTGCGAAATCAAACCAACAAAATCAGGACGTCTGGAGATAGCATCTGCCACGACATTCTGTTTGCCTGGTTTGTACACTACCGTAAGATTGAAATCTGCCAACTTATCTA
>NW_027155899.1:0-1304 GCF_002600585.1 Cystoisospora suis | reverse complement strand
TCTATTCGTCTATCTCTCCATCTTTGTCTGGAATCTCTTCTTGTCTCTTACGTCCATTAGCTCTCTCCCTCTGTGCATTTCATGTACATACACCAGAGATGTAGAGAGAGAGGTGATGTGTGCGGGAGAGGAAATCTTTCTTCTTCTTCTTCTTCCTATTTCTTCCTCTTAGTGGTCGTGTCCCTGTCTGTTCCTCTATGTCTGATACTACTACTGCTACTACTGCTATGCTTATTACTGCCCTTCTTTACGTCTTCGGACTTGGTCTTCCATATCGATCACTCACTTACCATCCACCCTCTTCTTTCTCACTCTTCTTCCTCTTTTCATATGGAAGAATGAATGAGCCAAAAAGGCGTCTTTCTCTCTCTGTCTTGTTGTATCGCGTCAACAACTCGTCACGACATTTCTTCTGCTCTCTCCTTCTTTCCTTCCCTCTCCCTGTATGAGTAGACAACACTCGATTTATGACAAGAAAGATGACGCTGATAAGTAGATGAGAAAGAAGATGAAGAAGAAGAAGATGAAGATGAAGAAGATGAAGAAGAAGAAGATGAAGAAACAACTTAAATAAGTAAAGCACGTCTCCTGTAGTCGTGCTGATAGGAAGAGTGGCTCTCCTCTTCTTCTTTTTCTTCTGCTCATTATACAAATTCTGACAAAGAGGAGGGAGGAGGATTCTACCGCAGTCTTCTTCTTCTTCCTCCTCCTCCTCTTGCAGAGGGCGCAGTGCCGCCAAGACATGAAGAGACGTCATAGCCATCATCGTAGTAAGAAGAGAAAGCGGAGGAGAGGGAGAGCAGGAGTGTGTAGGAGTACAGAGGGAGGATGAAAGGCTACGAAAAATGGGTTCATTCGTCATGGCTTCTTCATTCTTTTTCTTCTTCTTTCTCTTCTTTTTCTTCTTCTTCTTCTTCTAGATGCCGATCTTCTTCTTCTTCAACATGTCTCTCTCTCTCTCTCTCTCGCACTGATAAGGAATCTCTTTTTCTTCTTCTTCTGTGTGAGGGGAGAGAGAAGGTCTTACTTGCTGCTGTGGCTAAGGCGGATGGCTTGCGTTTGGAGGTGTTCGAGAGTGATGGACTTGGGGCGTTCAATTGGCAGACCCAACACACGAGACCACACTACACACAAAAAGAAAAAGAAAGAAAGTTAGAAAGAAAGAAAGAGACATCGATACAGAGATAGAGGAGTAGAGAATGAATACACGACTACCAAAGCAACGAGTGTCGTACATACATACATAGAGTTACGATAAGGATATAGATGTATATTGTCTTTCTATATCTACCCATCTATCTATC
>NW_027155898.1:0-47720 GCF_002600585.1 Cystoisospora suis | reverse complement strand
AGGGGGGGGGGGCACGCTGCCCTCCTCATGGGATTCTGCGACTCCTGCAACATGTCTGCAGGAGAACGAAGGGTTGAATGGTTGCTCCACTATCAACTTTCGCTCCCAAGCCGTATGCCAACATAACTGCAAGCTCACTTGGTCAACTGGCTCATCTGAAGTGCAAGAAAAGAAAGGGCCTCTCGAGAGTGGCTAAAAGCAAAAAGGCACATCCGGCTACCCTGGCACAGACGCTGGTGGTTCTTTGGACAAAAATCAACGGAATCGTAAGGGGATGGCCTGCTAAGGGCGACCTCTCAAAGTGGGACAGCGATGCTGCACCAAACCGTGGACACGCAGGAGACCAGTCCCGAAAAAAGTGGGAAGTCCTTGCCGGCTTGCATTCACCATCTGTGAAACGGGGGACTTCGTTCGCGTGGCCCCCTACGCCGACGCCGTTGACACGGTACTGAAAATTGCTAGATGACTGGGTAAGAGATATCTCCCGCGGGGCTCGTCCGTCGTCCGTATTTCTTTTTTCAGTATCGCTGTCCGTCATCGAAGGAGTTGTTCGATCTTGCCTGCAAATGCAGCTTCTGTGTTCTCATTCCGGAGCGGCGTCGCGCGTCGCACACAGCGGCCGAGTGACTTGTCGTCTTGCGCATTGGTACTGGGTGACGAATGGGGACTTAGCAACACGTGGTCGCAAGCGCCCATAACGCGCCTCTGGCTATGCCAGCCTTCCCGCTTACTGGCGGCGCCCACATCCATGCAGCTCCAGGGTCCCCCGTCAGACGGTCATTCCAGCGCAGCCCTCCTATGATACACAGGATAGTGAGTTTTTTCTTCAAAAGGGGAATTAAGCGAAGAGAAAGTACACGGAGCACACAGCTAGCGAATCAGGTGCCCGCGCAAATCCTTCATCGACAAGGTGGTACTCAACGGGCGGGCGGCGGACTCAACCGGTTGCGCGACGGCCTGACGAGCCGGTCACACCGCCGCGCCGACAGAATTCGCCATCGCAGGTGCTGACAGCCACCCGAAAGAGCAGGTATCGGTCGATGCTCGGTGAATCGCTGGTTCTAGATTCCTCTCCAATTTTGTCTCCTGAGATTTTTTCCTCCCTCCAAGTCTGACTCCACCCTGTGGTTTCCCTTTTCTAGGTTTGAGCACCGTCGGCTTGACGTGCGAAACTGCGAGACGGTTGTTTTTTTTTTTTTTCCAGCCTGCAAGATGTCGTGCCGAGCGACAAACGGTACCAGTCCTGGCATCAACGCCCTACCGCCGGTGAAAGCCTCTCGAATCGGACGGGATCCGGGTGGTCCTTACACCGGCCCTTATGAGTTCTGCGACTACTGCACTATGGTGCACAAGGACGCTCACTGTCAGTCCATGTACCCTCTGACTCCAGCCCAGCACCAGGGGGCTGAAATGCACAGGGATTCACCTGTTGCGTATGCTGGCATGCCGTCAGCCTTATGGGCCGAGGGTGTACAGTATGGCAGTCAGGATCAGGATGAGAGGAGGCCCGCCTACGAGGAAAGACGGCCAGCCTACGAGGAGAGGAGGCCCGGGTACGAGACCGAGGGAGTCCCCCAAAAAGATGAGGCATCGCAGTATAAGCAAATGTCGTACGCTCCACCTGCAAAAAAAGGCTACTAAGACGTTGGCGGCCCGGGTCCGCGCAAGCGAAGTGGCTGATCGGCATCTCCCGATGGCGGGTATGAGGACTGCGACAGGTACTGGTTCGTCTTTGGCAGTTGGTTTGCGCGGAGACTGTTCGTTGCGGGGGTGTTACCATAGTGATGCAAGGTGGCTTCTGCCGTGCTGCTTAGCGTGGTGGGAAGGACGCCGTTGTAGGAACAACGGTTGTCACCGCGTCCTCTTTTTTTTTCTCTTTGCGTTGCGGGCTCTTCCGGACGTGACTCGAACATGCGTCGCTTTGGTTGACACGTCGGGGCCGTGTCGTCTGTTGGTCCCGGTGGTCCTATGTGAGTCTCATTCAAAAACGGGACACAATCTCTTGAGGCAGGTATCGTCGGGTGTTCGTCTGAGCAAGCAGTATCGCTCCTGAAGCAGCTTCGCCAGCGCTGACACTCGCGGTTCGCAGGCATAATTGTCTTTCGTCACGAGGCGACATGCTTCCTCGGCAGAGGCCGGACGACGACCCGGCTCTGTCAGTATCCTAGCTGTGATAGACCACCTTTTGTGCTGTGACGCTGGCGTGGGGTTGCTGTGCGCACATTGTTTTTGAAGACCCACTAGCTTACCTTTTATCACAATGCAGGGAAGAGGGAGGGCTGGCCTCTCATCAGGTGCGACCGCTGAAGATTTCACGAATGTCTCAGGGTCGGAACCAAGCACCCAGGACAGACTGGCACACCTGGGTCTCATCGTTCATGGTACGCTGTGCTGATGGTTCATCATTGTCCTCAAGGTCCCGTCCGCACACTTCTGAAAGACACTCTTCTTAAACTGTGGGAACGGTGAGCAGGGCAACCGTTGTCAGAGGACAGCGTTATGCTGTGGAAGATGGCCATCTCTGCTGTATAGGCTGCTTTTTTGGGAGCTGAGGGTAGCGGGAGCGACAACTTCGCAGTGCGCACGACGTCGAGACACTTCTGCTTGTGTCGGTTTGTCCTGCTGTTCCCCCGCTGGACTGGTTACTAGAAGCATTCACTTGTGATCCTGGGAGCTCTGAAACTGACGTCCAACTGAACGGCAGGCAGTTGGTACCTCGGCCTCCTAGGGTGCAGAGTCTTCCCGCGCTCTCAGGCAGCACTCGAACTTCGGTGAATCAGTACGGATAGCGACGTCGAGGCGAAGTGCAGTGTCGGGATGAAGGCAGCGACCACCATGTTGCTGTCGCAGCGATCTAGCTTTGCCGAGAGATGAGGCCGTAAAAATAAGGGGCTTCGGAGGTAGCAAGGTGCTGCGCGTTCGCACCATCTCGGGGAGAGTGTCTTCAGCATTACGGAGGAGCATGAACATCAACGGCGGTTCGCGGACAGCGCAAGTTGTAGCGGACCCTAAGCGCTGGGAAATATTTGATGAGTCCGTTTCCGCGTGCAGGCCGAAATGAAGAGGCATGCAGTCCCCTGTATAATCCTGCGTGCCAAAATCACTCCCACGTGGGTCAGCAGTTCGCTTGTGCTGATGGTGGTACTTGGTATTGCGTCCGCTAAAAAAGGGCGGTCCTGCAGCGCGGGCCAGGCCATCCTTCCACATTGTTTGGGTAGCTTCCGGCGGCTTAGGGCGACATGGAATCAGCGGGGGTAGGAACACTGCCCTTCAGGCCTGATCCGCGAGTGACAGAGGCGCTGATGAATAGGGGGAGACCAGCTAGCAATGCCGAGAATGAAGCGGCCAAGGCAAGGGACCACATCACGTCCGAAGCACTTCAACCGTGTTTGCTAAAGACCCTTGCAGCCAGTTCACTAGACCCGAGTGACGATATGCACTTGTTTTACGCCCAGGTAGCACAGACCAAGAAGGACCGGTGGGATCAGCCGAGTTACTGGCACCTGAGTCTTCGCCCTTGCGCCGATGAAGAGCAGAGACTGGCCTGCGACAGTTTATGTATCTCGAGTACTATCAAATTGTGCATGCTATCAAACCTAGTCCTCTGGTCGCAGGGCCTTATGCCGGAGACAATGTGCTCTGCAAGCATCTCTCACGAAAATGTCAGTAAGTGGGCGGGAGCACTGTGGAAGATCATGCTGAAAGATCCTTCCCGGAGAAAGCGCGCACACTACTACATTGAGCCCTGCAGCAACTCAGGCGGACCGACGCGCTGGTGGCTCCCCTCTGCGTCTTCCGCCCGTGCCTCAAGTCCTCCCCAACAATACGGGAGGCAACGTTGAAATAGGTCCAGTGAGCTGCGGTGAAAACTGGGCCCGTCCCGACACACGGTCCGCAGGTCTGCCGGGCCGGTGGAAACTGGAGGCGAGAGGTCATCGGATCAGTATCTGCTATCTCTTGGTAAGTCCCACTCTCACTCGTCTGACCTAATAATTTCTAGTAATAGACATCATAGACGGAGAAATAGTTGTATTCTGAACAGCATTCAGGCGACTGACTGCAGTTACTTTGCTCTTTGCGGTCGCTCGTCGATTCCGATCAAGGTAGCCAGGCGCGGTGCGCGACGATCGCTTTCATCAGGTGGCCTGCGCAAGCACCAGCAGGCCTCGCCCGAAGACAGTGGTGGACCCGAGACGGGTCGACAACACGGTATCAAAACAAGGGTCTTGTGAGATTCGTACTTCACACCGATCCCGATCATCCGCCTTCTGCTCGCGAGTGCACCGGAAAGTACCGTTGTCAGAGCGGAGGCATCGATCACAACTGAGGAAAGACGTGTTACTCGGTGCGTGGGATGGAGCGTATCTCCCTGTGAGAGGCTGATATTCCACGCCAACGAAGGAACCTTGCGCGTTATCGACCAACCTGTCTCCCCATGGATCGAAGCCCGAGCACCCTGCGCGTGTGCAGACCGAGCATGCTCGCCCCTTCAGGGGAAGTCGGCTGCGGTCGCCGGCAGTGTACGACCAGCCACGTGGACAGTTGCACTAGGACCATTAATGTTGTTTCTATCTTTTTGTTCCATACGTAGGGCTGTCTTTACCCTGCAGCAATCACCTCTTACGAGTTTTACTGCGTGTTCCTCTTCAAAAGATCGCGCCCCAGTTTTTTAGCAGAACTCACCAACATGAAGCTTCTGGTGCCCGTGGTCTGCGCTGCTGCGCTCTCAGAAAGCTTCATTCATTTTTCAAGAGCTAACCCCGGAGGTAAGATCATGAAAGCGACTCGCGATCAAATGGTCTTTCCCGCTAACTCACATTCTGCTTCACTTGCATGTGTTCAAATTTGATCTGTTGCAGTGCCGCCTGTGCCATCATGTCCCCCCGGGTTCACTCTCGAGCCTCGGGGGTGCGTCCGAGCTCGTCAAGTTCCTCCTGTCATCCGGTGTCCCAAGAAGTCAGTAGCCTCCGGGAACGAGTGTGTGACTAAAGATTTCGCTGCTGGCATTGAAGTTTGCCCTGAAGGGTTCATGGAAAAGAACCGTAAATGCCGCAAAGTTATCAGCGTTCAGCCCGAGCTCGGCTGCAAGAAGGGGTTTGCCCTGCAAGCTGGCGGTGACTGCGTCAGGGCGGGGGAAGACGACGTTATCACCAGATGTCCAAAACACAGTAAACAGACGAGCAAGGGATGCATAACGGTGCAGAAGGTCGACGTCGAATACAGTAAGTGATAACAGATATCGTCTCGAAACCTGCTAACGCTTCAATTCCGTGTTTCCGGTCCTTGTGTGTGGTTCTCAGACTGTCCGGAGGGCTTGGAGTTGAGGAAGAACTCCTGTGTGGGCACACAGAATATTGACGCTGTTCCCTCGTGTCCCAACGGGTTCCTCCTAGAAAGCGACATGTGCGTCCGCAAGACAGCGACTCCGCCAAGAGTATCCTGCCCAAAAGGCTACAAGGCTCAAGACAATGGTTGCGTTCTGATAGAGAAGTTCGACCTGGATGTGTCCTGCCGAGAGGGAGAATACGACGGGTGAGACTTTCGTTTTCAAGATGGTATATCCGTCCTCTAATGAATTTTCGTGTGTGATGTCTCGTTCCAGGAAGAAGCACTGCCGCAAAACTGCTCTAGAGCCTCCGGCACCCCACTGCCCACCTGGTGCTCTTCTAAAGGACAAGGAGTGTGTCCGAGTTCAAGAAGAGCCTCCACGTCTTGTATGCGATAAAGGGTTCACTCTACAAGGCAACCGATGCATCCGAGAGATCTCAGTAGAAGCTGAGCTTAGCTGCCCACCAGAAGCCCAGCTGATCAAGGATAAGTGCGCTGTCCTGACATCGGAAAAGCCTGCTCTCGTCTGTCCAGACCGTTTCACCGTGGCTGATGGCATCTGCAAGGCCGCTGATGTGCGTCCTGCTGAACTTGTCTGCCCTAAAGGCTACACAGCGGATAACCGTACCGGAGACTGCGCCAAGTCAGCTATCGTGAAACCGGCTATCTCTTGTGAGCGTGGCGAGCTAAGAAAAGGAGAGTGCGTGGCAGTCCAGACCGCCCCGCCAGAGCTAGCATGCATGTCAGGTGGCATGCTTACTCCAGAAGGATGTTTATTTGCCGACACAACACCTCTTCTACAACGCTGCCCTTCGGATTCGAAGATGGATTTCAATGGCAAATGTTCGATCGTCGACGTAGTGGAACCTGAATACATCTGCCCACCAGGGTTCGTTCCGTCCGGGACCAAGAAAGCAACATGTGAACGATTCCTGACTTCACCCGCATCGATGAAATGTCCTGCAGGATTCGAGCCCTCCGGCACGAAGTGCATGAAGACAGCGGTTGTCGAGCCGATCGCTACTTGCCCTGAAGGTTTGGTCTTTCATCAGGGCACTTGTATTCCTTACAAGTCCCACGGGAAAAAGAAGGCGTAAACGAGAAGATTCATGTTTATAAGATTCTTTCTTGACTCTTCAATGTTTCATCGCAGTTTCCTTGTCAGTAAACCCTTTTTTTCATTTGCATTTGATGAAATCAGTGACCAGTGAGTAATGGTCGGAGCACGGCCACAGCTGAAAAAACAAAGACCACAACTAACCGACCAAACGTGAATGCACCTGAATTCCAGTCCGGTCGGTTTAGGCTACCGACCGAATCGCGCTTCGTCTTTCGCGTGTGTCTTATCTGAGTGACTTGCACTTACTCTGTTTGGGCAACATCCATAAGCTCGGGCAACTGACACAGCTGGCAGCTGATAGATCCGTGCCACCTGCGGAGAAAGACAGACACAGATGAGATAGATGGATAGATATATCAACGAAGAGCCTGCGTTGTTCGCCTTACACTTGTTTCCGCTAATGCTAAACCTCTTACCTTCAGACTGCTGGAATGATAGAATATATAATCGATACACCCTTTCTGCCATCCATGGTAAGCAGTAAACGCCGGTTCCTCGACTATTTTCTTCACTGCGCCGGACGAGTTCTCTGCATTGGTTTGAGACAGCAAGAAAACCACAGGCGGGATGCTGGCCGAGAGCGACACACTTCATGTCGTGGTGGATAGGTAGTTTCTGTCTTTCGTCACACCACAAGCTGTCCTGTCTGGATGCGAAAGGACGAACCCGTTAGCAATCTTGGAAGAGCATAAGCGCTCTTGAACTTTAACGGGAGTGTAATGACCGACGCTAGAAAACCGTCCTTGGCCGCATTGTTCAGCTCCCAGAACTCATGGCGTTCTGCGGCAACGTCAGAAGAGCTGCGTATCAACCGCGCCTCATTCGCCTCAGTATCTCCATGAGGTGTTGCAGTGTCCCATCTCTCGACTGTACATGTCCAGCTGCTGGAAGAGGAACCCGGCTTCTCGGTGTTGAAAGCGGCTTCTGACCGGTGCTTTTGGAGCCGGCCTTCCGACCTGGAAGCTGCTACAGCTGTGGGTCCCGGGGGCATGCTGTGGGAATGCTGCAGTTCATTCCGGCAGCAACTTGATCGCGCGTAGTGTTGTGTCCCCTCAGCGGAAGTGATGCGACGGGATTCAGAGGGAGTACTGCAAGTAACCAACACAACACGAGCCTCGACCAGTCACACAATGGAACTAGTTGCTAGCCCCGGTTGGGTCTGCTGGGTGGCAGGTACTGCTTGACTGACTCACCTCACGACGGTTGAACCTCTCCCATGATACCCGTCAATATCGATGCCGTACGTCCGCTTCTCCATCAAGAATTGCCCTGCAAGCACATGCATCCGAGGTATTCCCTGCCTGCTATGTGGGACAGGTCTTACCAGAAACGTCCTCAAAACTTTTAACCGGACCAAACCGCGAGAAAGAAAGAACGGAATCCGAGCTGAGCTAACCAAACACATATTCGCCCCAGCCGCCCTAAGCCTGCAAGGAGTGATGGCGTGAGGAAGGATTGCCAAAACTGCGGGAGAGGAAGCCACGCAAAAGAAGAAATGCCTTACCAGAGAGCTTTCGATAATCCACGCCGGAGAAGTCGAACGTGCCTCGAAGCATGAGCTGATAAAGAGGAGAATGTGGCGTAAAGTTGAAATCCCCACAGAGAAAGGTATCCAAAAGATTCTCAGCAGCCTCGTCGACGAGTTCACCCCCACATGTTTCAGGAGCACCAGAAGCTGACCCCGCAGTGGAGGCGTCTTTGCTGGGCTCCGTAGAAGTGGAGAGGCGCTTTGAGGAAGACTGCGTCACCGCCGTTTCCTTGGATGGCACGGAACCATCACTAGGTACCTGGCAAGTGCCCCCGGCTTTGAGTATGGAAAGGGCCTTCGATCTCAGTTCACAAACCGACCGTAGCAACAGAAGCAGCTGCGCCAGTTTCAGATCTCCCCTGCGGGAATTGAATAGCAAGTGTGTGTTAGCAACAACAACCATTCTCCCGCAGCTCTTCGCGGACTGCTTTCCCTCGCCGTTGATCTCTCTCTCTCCATATGCAGGTGACTCGGGGTTTCTTGTCGTTTGTCCGCTACGATCTACACAACGTCTTTTAGGAGAGACGCAAGTGGAGGGGTTCGTGTTCGGAATGCTAGCGCTGCCGCCTCGTCGTCGCCGTCCTACACTTGTGTCGCCCGCCTCTCTGGCTCTCATAACCAATGCCGAGGTCTGTCCTTCGGAAACGGCAGACGCGGCGTTCGGAAGGGGAAATAGTCGCTCACGCAGAAGAAGAACTAGCCCAACTTGAGGTTTGTCAAGTAAGCTGAATGAATCGAACAGGAAAAGCGAACACACTTCAGAAACAACCGAGTTTATTCCGCGCGAGTCTGTCAAACGCCAACTCGAGATGAAGAATCGTGAGGATGCGAACGTGATGACGTGCGAAGGCACTCGGAAACACGTTACGAGAAACACCACTGATTCCTCGTGCTTTATTCTTCGAGAGCCACGACAAGCATCTGCTTTGCTGTGGCCTGGCCTAGACACGCATTAGAGAGGAGAGTTAGAACCCTAAACCCCACACCGTTTCTAAAATAGACGTACCTTTTACTGAGCTGGTTAAACTCAATTTCATGTTGTTCAAGCAGCTCGAAGCGATCCCGAAGCCAAAACGTCCCTACACCGTCTTCTCTGCCATTCGTCTTCTGCTTGTAAACGCTATCATAACCCAGAGCGTGGAAATACTGCAGAAGGAAAACAGTAACAAACGCCCAAACAAACAACCACTTTGCATGTGAGCATGGTCGCTTGGTCGTGAGAGGAAAGATGAGAAGACAACAGCGGAAACACAGGATTCTTTGCATCCGGCAGGCAAGGATACGTACGTATAAGAGTAGAGAAGGCAGAAGTTGAACTGCCATGCAGTGCAAACTTACCGGACGAAGCCTCTGACGGTAATGCGTCGCGTCGAGTTCTTGTAAGCAACAAAGAGCTGGTCTATGCCTTAGAATTTCCTTTTCGATCACCTTTGCCCTGCTTGCCCACCGCACTATGTCCTGGTCCTGAGCACGATAACCGTAACCGCAAAAGAAGGAAACCGAAAACCGCTTCAAAGAGTATTAAAGGCCCCCAGTGTAACCGACGAGTGATGCGGAGAGGAAGCCTGCAAAGCCCAGTACTGCACGATCACGAAAAACAACACTGGATGTGACTACACCTCATCAAGAAATCGTCGTCTTGCTTGCCACACAAGAACTACTACCTGAGCTATGACCGTGCGGTGGATAAACACAGGGTTGACTGTGAGATTTGAAGAAACCAGCGAAAGCTGTTGCGAGCGCGAAATGTCCGGCAGCTGCCCTAGCAGAGGCAGGGGGCAAAAAGGCGGAGGAGGCGAGGGACCTTGCCTGGAGTGATAATCGCGAAAACTTTCTCTTCTGGGTAGGTCCCGGTATGAGCGGGCAACCTGAACAAGTGTGACTACTGTGAAGCCCAAAGCTCAAGTAAACAAATGCAGACCAGACTGCCTTACAAGAGATCGGTATCTGTAGTCTGTGAGGGACTCCGCAAGTAGATTGAAGGTCATAACCCTCACTGTCCATTCCTGAGAATGATCCATTGAGCTAGGTGCATCCATCCCGCTGCGGCAGTCGAACGAGGACTCATAAGATCCGCGAGAACTCAGAGGAGTTGCTGGCCTGGTGCCGCTCTGTGAAGTGCTTCCTTTTGCCTCGGAATCGGCTTCCATAGATCGTCGGGAGTTTTCAATTTCCTTTTTGAATCGCTCGACATCCAGCCATGTGCGAGTGTCTTCCGGGTCCTGAAGAACTGCATCTTCATCTGACCGCGAGGAGACCGCGCCACGGTCTAGATGAGATACAACAACTCCATCCGTCCTCGTGGGTGTAACTGTGCCTTCTGCTGAAGCTTCCGCTGTACATGTAGGAACTAGACCTGTTGCCTGTCCTTCACTGTAATAGACCACCCTGGACGACTGCCGAGCAGGTAGCGAGCACGTTCTAGAGATGGGCTTCTTTCGACCCGTTAAACCCGCTCCTCCTGACGGAAGCCTTGTAGAGGAGGACATGGTCCTTACAGAGGATGGATGGAAGGAAGCAATATCCTCGGATACAGGCACGCTTCTTTCTGCGGGCCCGGGGCATAAGTATGAGGGCGACGAAGACACCTGCCCAAACAATGATGAAACAACTGGGACCGATCCCCGCTGACTGGTATCAAGAGACCTAATACCCCATTCTCTTAAAGAGATCATAGATCCGCGAAGACTGCAGTTGTTCTTTGACGAAAGAAGCTGTGCCTTCGGCAAAGGAACTGAGGCGAAACCGCTTGCGTGGCCTGGAGCGGAAGTGTACGCGTCTAGGAGCGGAAAGTGTACAGCCTTGGTAGACAGGACAAGCGTAGACAAGAACTTGTTACCGTCTGAAAAGCCTGATGGTTGGGGAAGCGGTCTTGAAGTCAAAGAGCCAAAAGAAGACAAAGTGGACGAAACTGGAGATTGGCATGGGCTGAAAAGAAGCGATGCATGAAACTCACTACATAACGGCGGCAACCGCCTCTGGCCGACTGCCGGAAATATGGAATAGGTCTCGAAGAATGCTGGAGTGTGACCTTTCTGTCCCCCCCAGCTCTGTGGTTTGTTCTTGGGCCGACGAGGCGGACCAACGCGAAACGCTTCAGCGAAAAAAGCGATGAAAGGCAGCGGCTCAGAAAAAGAGTATGAGGAGGTTGTCCGTACCCTGGAATGAGAAACAAGCGGACAGCGATGATGAAGAAAAAGAAGAAGATGAGGGAGAAGAACCCGGCTGCAGCCCGAGGAGCGGAGGAGGCCTGCAGCAAGCGCCATTCTACTCACGGAGAGGTACACATCTCCGCTGAAGATCATGATACCAGGGAGCACCTGCCTGGGAAAGTACCACCTCGGAACAACGCAAGGCAACAAAAAGCCTCAGAAAGGATACCAGTAGGAGGGACGCCATGGAGAATTTGAAAGTCTTTATTTCAAAAAAGATAGGAGCATGGTAACAGCCACACAGTGAAGCGGAATGAGGGCAACAGTATAGAACGGCACTGGCTGGAATAATGGACTGCACGCACAGCGCACTACGGTGGTGCTAGTAAATGTTAGTGGCCTGGAAAACTGTTGGAGTGTCGCTCTTTACGGCTGCTACAGGCACATCGGCAGCCAACCCTGTAACACGTTCGACGAAAAAAACGCTGAGAAACACAGGCGACCGTGTGCATATACAGATTCACCCGAACACATGAAACCTCGTGAGATCAGCATCGAAGCTTTCAACTTCGGCTTGTCGAAGTTGCTCCGTATTGCAGTGCGGTCCTAGAGGCTTGGTCGAGAAAAAAAAAGAACAGCCCAAGGTCAAAAGCGTGTGACTTCGCGGCCAGCCACGGAAAACCGGTCGACGGGAAGGGCGAGTCTTGCGGAAGAGCGCGAGAGTAAAAAGGACCCCTGGGAAGCGCGACGCACAAACAAGAATTTCGGGCAGACCGTAAAAGCCAGCTCGACAGCCATGTCACCATCGAGAACAAAGGTACCAGCTGGTCCAACCAGAACAGTGGAGCCACATAGCTGTACGCCGTACTGTGAGACCGGATTTCGCGGCCTCGCCGACGTGGTCCCCACTGCTGACAACGGGGAAAAAGGCTGTTAGCCCAGCTATAGCAGCTCCTGCGTGGTTAGGTGAGTCACTGCACTGCCGGCCAGCACTCCGCGGTTTCTTCGTACAGATCGCTGCCAGCAACACGGCCACGGGTGCGTAGAAAAGAAGAACTGGGGAACCGCTCACGGCTTGGGAGTTGCATTCCGCGTTTGTGCCCTAAAATCACTTGAGCACAGAGATTGAAAGCATGTCTAGATACGGTTACAGTTTACGGAGTACCATACTAGCCCTCGCGCCTCCGATCTCAGCGAGGTACACAGGCCGCCCGCGTCCTTCGCTGTGCTCAGGATGTAGTTGCACACTGGAAAAAGATGCAGGCGCTAGAAACGATGTTGGTACTGGCTGTGACCGGAGGCCCCCAAACTTTCTAACCAAAGTAGGCAGTTCACAAGCTTAGCCGGAAAAAGCAAAAACGCGATTTGAGAGCTATTGCTACCACGACTGCCCCCATGGGCGCAGCCAAGCCCACTGAAGCTTAACATATTGACGCAACAGCAAAGAAGGTTTGTCTCCTTTGATGTCAGCGCCAAACGAAGACTTCGCTTTTGCAGCCAGTAGCATGATTTACAGGCACTAGTAATTTTTGCATGTACACTCTCTCTTGTAACTCAGTCGGTGAGAGACTTTCCGCGGTCAACAGCGGCGTGTTCCGCCTGCGCGATAGTCCGCGTCTACTTTACGAGCTTCCCTTCGCGTTGCAACAAGCAGCAGCCGGAACGAAGCCTGGTAGTCCCCCTCACGACGACACCTGGAGCCGGCGCGAGCGTTCTGGCCACTCGTCTTCTTTTTCTGTGGGATTCTGCACTCCGGATGACTTGCTTGGTTTTTCTTACGTAACAGCGGATGTGCCTTGCAGTTACTCTCTTGACCTGCCGCTGTTAGCAAGGCTCTTGTGTAGAATTTCGTCGGGGTGGTACACTGCGAACCGCACACTGTGGAACAGGCCCTCTCGGCTCTACTTCATTATCTTTTTTGCGTATCTTCGCTAAAATGGCGTTGACGAACGCTTCCCGACCTGCTGCCACAGCGGCAGGTGCAATAATACAATGTATCCGACGTACTCATGGTCTCCCGGCGAGAGTCCTGGCCGGCCAGGTGTCTGTACACACGGGGCAACGCCCTTGCATGTTTCATACCTCTGCCCCACGGGCAGCATCCGTGAAGATTTCCCCGTCGGAGATGTCGAGGCTTCTTGAAGAACGCATCGCAGGATGGAAGGCTCAGGTGAGGACTGTTGTCCCAGGCAGGCAGACTTTGGCCGGCTGCTGTGAGGAGACAGCAGAACGCATGCACGGCGACGTCAGAAAGGGTTGAACTTTTTCCGGCTTGCCAGAGAGTCTAAAGAACGCTATGGAGGCATGTGGACGCCGGGCAGACTGGGACCTTCCTGGATGCCTGGACGTTTTCTTGTGGTCGGCCCACTTGGAGCCTGTACGGCGGTGACGTCACTATGCACTGCCGCCTTTGCCAACACTGTCCTGAGATAACTGGATCGGTCTGTGTCTCCTCTGTTTGTACACGGGCCCCTCCGTCTTTTCGAGTGTGGCGTTCTGCAGTGCAGTTGAATGCGTCCTGCAGCAACCAGAAGGAGCACCAGAAAAGCGGCGTTGCCCATAGTGCCGCCTGACCCGTTTGCATACATCTGTCGTGTGTGAACTGTACTTCCCTCACACCCGACGCTGCAGGCTACTGTGCGTTTACACTCGTTTTCCCGTTACTTCGTCCTGATTTTATAGACACAGTCCCCCCGTCTTCAGATCAACAGCCTTCCCAAACACACCTCCACGAGGATCGCTCTTCTCGTCATCGCTACGGTTTCTGCTGCCTCCCAATGCATGCTTTAGTCTAGCCGTAGTACGGGATGAAGGAGTGAGAGACGTCATATTCCCCGGTGTTGTGCCGCAGTACACACTGGCCTGCGTTCCTCTCTTCTTACTTCTGAAGGGACTCTACTCTTCAGCAAGGCCCCATTGTCGGGAAGGCGCGTCCTCCTCGATGCATAGTCACACAGACATGCCGATGGCCTGCGGCTAGAGTTTCAGCCAAGCGCTGGGATGCTGCTGCGGCCACATATTCGCACCTCTGTGTCCAAGCCTTTCTATCAATATGTCCCTCGCTGTTAGGCTGTGTGTGAGTGTTTCTTACCAGCGCTTCTGCTGCTTTTCTGTCGTGGAGCCTTGTTTTTTGCTGAGAATAGCTCACGTCTCTTCGCTGTCCATGTATTGTTCCTAGGACGAACCGCTGTCCTTGTCTCTTTCTCTTTTTCATTCTCTTCGTCTTTCTACAGACAGCAACAGAGGAGCTCGGCCGGGTAGTGTCTGTGGGGGACGGTATCGCTCGGCTTTTTGGTCTTGAGGGAGTCCAGGCGGGAGAGCTCGTTGAGTTTCAGAATGGCATGACTGGAATGGCGCTAAACTTGGAAACTGATAATGTTGGTGTTGTCATCTTTGGAGATGATCGGTAAGAAAGAGGGTTATGCTGCACAGCCACAAGCAATTTCTTATACACAGACGTGCGGCTCTCCTCTGTCCCATGACACTGTTTCGGATGGGTGAGGCATTTGTCAGAGGCCTCGCAGGCGGCTATCTACACGGCTCACGGTGTATAAGTCGGCTTTGCGGCCTGTAGGGTACGAGCTACCCAGAGTGACGCCTATGTCGTCTACTCAATCTCTTTGAGTAGAATGCAAGTGCACGTACGGAACTAAGCACGCATCAAAACGACCTCTTCGGAAGCGCCTGAACTCTACCCACTGAAGGCGGTGCCCTTTCTCAAAGGATCAGCACCCTGAATTTTTCCTTCGTGCTTCTGAACATCAAGCCTCTACTGGTGTGTATCAGTCACTTTTGACATGCTTTTCGTGACAGTCGTCTCGACAGTTCCGGAGAGTGATAATTTGTCCCTGTGTATATAGATCTGTACTCGAAGGAGATAGCGTCAAGCGAACGGGGAGGATCGTGGACGTGCCGATCGGTCCTGGGCTATTAGGACGAGTGGTGGATGCTTTGGGGAATCCCATAGATGGAAAAGTAAGACTGCCTCCATTACAGGGGGGACTTAGTCAGAGAACTAGACGGGCACTCTATCCCGCTTTCTCGGGTGGAAAGAAGTAAGTCCCTTACCGGTACTTCGGTTCGGTAACTTCAGGCAGCTAGTGGTGTGAAAGTGAGAGCTCATCGCCGCATTAAGACCAAACATACTATTTCTGCACATGTGTTAGTAAGAGATCTTTCACGCAATCGTCGTATTTTCCAAGGATGCAATTTCCAACGTCTTTTTGATGTCTCCAGGGTCCCATCCCGACAAAGGAACGTCGGCGTGTGGAGCTCAAGGCTCCTGGCATCATTCCGCGCAAGAGTGTTCACGAGCCAATGATGACAGGCAAGTTCTGCGCCAAAGTTCTGTGCTGTCCTTGTGGTTGTTTGAGCTCGAGTAAAAGAGGTTTTTCCGACGCCAGGTTGGCTCGGAGAAAGACTAAGCCAGCATAGTGCTCCCCATAGGTCTCGACGTCGCTCGTCGCGTAGACAACGAAGTCATTTTCTCTTCTTTTCGGCAGCCCTCCGTGTGTGGGGTGAGGCCCTCAGTGAACGCTCAAAGCCACCAATCCACAGGCTCATGACTGCGCTCGCGGTGGGCCGAGCTTGAGTTTGCCGGCGGCTAGGGAAGGCCGGTCAGTGTTTCCGTGTCCCACCTCTCTTACAGCAGTCGTATTGATCGTTCTTCGTTGCGCCTGTTTGGCTCCAGCCTGGAAGTCCCTCGTGCCTCCCTCGGTGGAGCATTTTGCTTGCAAAGTTTCCAGATTTTGTGACTTCGACGGCGTGTACAGGTCTAAAGTGTGTTGACGCATTGGTGCCGGTAGGACGGGGACAGCGTGAGCTCATCATCGGCGATCGACAAACCGGCAAGACGGCCGTTGCAGGTGAGTCCCATGTCTCCCAGGTCCTCGCAATAAGCATTTTATCGCCGTTCTGGTGCAGGCGGTGTTCCAGCTAAAGGGTGTGCTTTGATGAAGACTTATTGTTCTTCATGGAGCAGGTTGCAGTTGCGTCCGATTCTCGGCGTGTAGCCACGCAAAACAGATGAACTCGCTGGTGGAGACGACGCGCCGGCCCTGCCTGTCGTGATTTTCCCCTTTACTCAGTTGAACTGGTGGGCAGTTCACCACCCTCAAGACAGCGATTGTAATTTCCCGACACTCTGGAAATTGGTGCTATCGCGAGCCCTGCAAGAGAGGGGAGTTCACTTACGTGCACGTCGCCTGCTGTGTGTCTTAACGCTCAAACGCCACCGCTCTCCCACTGATTCTTCTCGTGACGAGCGGTGTGTTTAAGACTCGTTTACATGCGTTCATAAGCGGGGTGTGCCTGCCCGGTTCAGTCGACGCAATCATCAACCAGAAAGAAATCAATGACAGCACGAGCGACGAGTCCAAGAAGCTGTACTGTATCTACGTTGCCGTGGGCCAGAAGCGCTCAACTGTGGTAAGCCATTCTGTCGAAGTCCGTCTTGGGGGGCAGACGCCGTACGGACGTTTCGAAGGTCGTTTTTCGAGTCCTGTGTGACGTTCGGCACCTCTGCCACCAGTTCACTACATTCCATTCACAGCTACCGTCCTATCGAGGGAGCCTTGGGAATGCTTCAGTGTCGGTTTTTTTTCCCGGGGCTGTCCATCACTCATGCTGAAGTATACAGTTCCAGGTACTGAGGGTTTGCAAGATCCGTTAGTGTCATTGCTTGTTGGCAGGCGTTGTTTTCGCTGGTGTGGCACGAGCGGTCCTTAAGTTCATATTGCAGTTCAAATGGAATGAAGTGGCGCGTTGCGAGTGGGGAGACCAATCCGAACAGCCCTTAAGATGTGGTGTCTTTTAGGCAGCTGACGCTCCCTCACTGTACTGGCGTCGACAACTTCCTCGTGTCACGCGTGCAGTCGCAATCCGGCGACAGGACAGGACACTACTCGTACAGTCCCCGCTGCCGTTACGCAATGTATTTGTTTTTTTCCAGGCGCAAATCGTCAATGCGTTGGAGCAGCGAGATGCGATGAAATACACCACCGTCGTAGCGGCCACAGCGAGCGAGGCAGCCCCGCTTCAGTTTTTAGCTCCCTATAGTGGTTGCGCCATGGGTGAGGTGAGTACGCTACCGCAGGTGCTTGTTTGCTTCTAGTTGAGACCAGACCTCCTGGACTGTCGTGGTCGCTCTTGTTGCATGCCTTCGTAGTCAGATATTCTCTTTTTGTGCGTGAATGGGAATCCGCGTGTGAAACGGGTGGAGAAACCACGCCAAAGGAGTACAGTGGCTGGCAGCATTCGTGTTCCGCCACTGAAGCACGGCGGGCCCCCTTCTAGTGTGTTGAGGTGTCGTCGTTTTCTGTAAAGGAGCAGCGACGGAAGGCACACGCTAACAATCTTGCCTCTTCCTCTGTTCTATACCAGTTCAGTTATGTCTGAACACACGAAGCATCGGCAGGAAGGGCGGCCCCTTTAGAGAATAGCCTGTGGAATGTCGAACGTGGCGATTGAAAGAATTTCTTATGGATAGGAATTTGTATTCCCGCGCGCCTACCTGTTTTGGCGTGGCCCTGGTTCAGTGGTTTCGGGATAACGGACGGCATTGCGTGATTATTTACGACGACTTGTCCAAGCAAGCGACAGCCTACAGACAAATGTCTCTCTTGTTGCGGCGCCCTCCTGGACGCGAAGCCTATCCCGGTGAGTAGATCTCGGCGTGTGGTCCTTTTCGCGGGCAAATGGATCTTGCAACGATTCCCGTTTCCTAGAAGGGGCACGCCGTGTGTCATGGGGCAGATTCAAGACAACGGTGTGAAGACGGATTCTACAACGGTCCACAAGCCCGAAAGCTGCCGGTTGACCGGGGGTAGCAACTGTCCACATTCATCTTATATTACAGTGCGACGCTGCAAGCTCTGCGACCCGCCCGGTGCTAGGAGTTTTTGTACCCCCCCGAATGCTGATTGGGGCCGGCTGCGACACCTGCATCTGGAGACACGGGGCAAAGGAAGGTGCCAAAGGCCTTCAAAAACGGAGGTGCTCCGATATCCGAGTGGCGAAGTGAAAGAGCAGTCATATGTCACACTTATTCAGTGAGGGTGGGTTTGCAGTACGAACACTTAGCTGTGTGCGGTCCTTGTGCAGGTGATGTCTTTTACCTCCATTCTCGTCTGCTGGAGCGAGCGGCTAAGATGGGCGACAAGAGCGGCGGTGGAAGTTTGACGGCTCTGCCAGTTATCGAGACACAAGCAGGTGAGTCACTTCATCTTGTCGAAGCGCACTTGCAGGACAGACAGTTGTAGGGCTCAGCTCCTTAACCCTAGTAGCACCGCTCTTCCCGCCGAACCTCAAAAGACCAGGTCCCGTTTCCGCTACCGGAAGCTGGCGTCAACCTTTGGACATCAGCTCTCTCTGGAAAGACCAGCAGAAGAAACATGCTGATTTTTCTTGGAGGGTGAGCGTCAAGCGGAGAGGACAATCTGGTCTTTCATGGCGTTTGTTTCCGTCACGGGTGCTTACGTCTTTTAGGTTACCCGCCACCCGGTGGATCCAGGCAAAAGCTGCTATCCAACACTTAGGCTCAAAATGCAACGCCTCAGCGCAACGATTCTAGCGCTGGTGTACTCCTGTATCGTCTCGTGTTTGTGTCCGTGAGTGCGCCTACGCTTACAGGAGATGTGTCAGCCTACATTCCAACGAACGTGATTTCGATTACGGACGGACAGATTTTCCTTGAAACAGAGCTGTTCTACAAAGGTATCCGCCCTGCTATCAACGTGGGTCTGTCCGTTAGTCGCGTGGGGTCGGCAGCGCAAGTAAGTGATACTGACAAGCGACCCGTCATCCGCATACCCACGGGGGCCAAAAATCCAGCAGCAGTGCCCACCGCACGCATTGGTGTGCTGCAGAGGACTTCTGCGGATGCGAACGCAGCGTTGACGGTAAACGTATAGCCCGTTGACCCGGGATATTCTTCCGGCCGTTTGGAAGCACCAAGGCTGGCTCGTCACAATGGACACAGGTGTACGCAGCGGTATCGGAGTGTCAGCTCTTCTGATTGGTCGAGCTGCGTGCTCGGGTCTGCGCGGTGTGTGAAGAGTGACGTGCTCAGCGTCAGTCAGGCCGAGAAGCAGCTACTTCAGACCGTGTTGAACAACTTTCTCATTGGTGTGCGGGAGGGGCCTCTTGTTTTTTTCGGCTAGCTTACCTGCAGTGCCAGGCTCGTCGATGTACCAGGCAGACTTGAAGAACGACTGCTGCAAAACCGTCTGTTTCGATGTTATGCTTCGAAGAGTACCAGATTATCCCGATCTTGCTAACTACAGTGTTGGCAGGTCCAGGAGATTCATTTTCTGAAGTGTTGTACAACGCTGTCCATAGTAGCTGCACTCTGCTCACGCCCGTGACGTTCGAGATATGTCAGTCACGGACGCTTTGGAAACCTTTTTCGATCCATTCAGGTAAAGGCTATGAAACAGGTGGCAGGTACTATGAAGCTCGAGCTCGCTCAGTACCGCGAAGTCGCAGCGTTCGCTCAGTTCGGCAGCGACCTCGACGCCTCCACCCGTCAGCTGTTGACAAGAGGAACAGCCCTGACCGAGCTCCTGAAGCAACGTCAGTACTCACCGATGAAGAACTCGATGCAGGTATACCAGAGAGCCAAACAGTAATCTCTTGCCCCGTGCAGCATGGTGAACGCCTCCAACCATGCATGTGAAAGGCCACATGCTGTCTGTCCCTCCATGAAACTCCAGTCTTGAGTGGTACATCTCTAGCAGGTGGACGAGGAGTGAGGGCATTACACAATGCGCTGCATAAGCCTACTGGGGTGGGGAGACTTTTCCGAACACAGCCTGACGAATGTGCTTTTGTTCGCTGGTCTGTGCAGGTCTGTGTGCTCTACTGTGGAGTCAAGGGCTACCTTGATGTCATAGACCCCAAGGAGATTTCTCGTTTCGAGAGCCTGTTCATCGATTTTATCAATGCAAACCACCAGGACATTCTGCGCAGCATAGAGACGTAAGCTCTAGTTCGTGTGTTTGTTTGAGAGTGTGATGTCGTCGGTGCTAAAGCGTGCACCAGGCATCTAATGTGGGGGTGTAGGGCCCTCCTGGCACGGGATGTGCCCTGCCGCAGAGGCGGCACTCAGAGTGGGGGCCGCCCGTGCTTGCCCCCCCTTCATCAATTCTTAGCGAGAAGAAATCGGTGTCTCTAGACTCAGGGGCAGTCCACAGTCCGGCCAGGAAATTCGAGCCAGCGCGAGACCGCGATCCTGCTATGGAAAGTTTTCTGCGATGGCAGAATGAAAGCTCCTTAGCAGCTCTTTCTTGTGTACGGAGGAGAAACGTAAATACACGGTGCGAGGCGCGGATGCGGCTCTCTATCCCGTCGAGTTGACTTTTCTGTCCTCTGTCGTTGTGTGTTCAGCGAAAAAGAGCTAACGGAGGAGACAGATGGAAAGCTGAAAGCCGCCGTTGACGAGTTTGTTTCTTTGAACGAATTTAAGAAGAAATAAAGTGGCTTTACAAATGAACGTCAGTGAGCCCCGGTGTCGGCAGCTGCTGGCCTGCAGGGTGAATGTATACGCGACGCTGCTTCCTCGGGTCGCTTTCTTTTTGCCAAGCTTCGTGCCCCGCGTGTAAACTAGGTTCATCAGTCGAAGATACGTGGAGTGTACGCCCTGCGTCCAGACAGGAACGCGAAGAATCTGTTATTTGTCTGTCTTCGTAGACAAACCGAACAAGTGTTGTTTGATGTTCTCCTGTTCACTTCAACCTAACAGCGCACGCTGTTCATAAAGTGTGAGCTGTCGTGCTCGGCCAGGAGGGTGAGAATAGCAATGGGACACGCGACCGCTCGTAGAACTCGGTAGGGCCCCAACCAGTTCTATGCACTTGCTGTGCGTGGCTGTGCGGCAGCCGCTTACTCTCTGGTGGGGTATCCATCACACCACTTCTTCCACACATAGTCGTGTGTCACTAGTATGCCGCAGCTGATCCGTCTTTCAACCTGACTAGTATTTCGGTAAGTCCGGTGAGGCGTCTCTTCCCGTAATTGGGGTGCTGCGGAGGGTGTCATGGGTAACAGGCGACTAAGTTCGTCAGCGCTACGCACCAGCATCAATGCCGGCGTGTTGCCCTCAAAGAACGGATTCTCACAGTGTTTCCCATGCTTCCCAGGACACCAGTCGGGAAACTCAAGACAACACTGGTCTCTTGAGGTCTGCATTCTGTCCATCTAGAAGTCTTGTACACACACACTCACCGGCAATACGCCCCAAGCAGCCGGTGTGCATGCCTACCCGGAATTGGCTACAAGACTGCTGGTCTCTCTGATGTGGTATAGGGAAAATAGCGAGAGGAGAGTGAATGCACAGTTACACTGAAAAACGTCATGGCGGCTGGGTAGACCTCGCCTGTTGCAAATCCTTTAGGAAGTCACAGCAGCGACTACCACAGGTATGAATACCGACTGCTGACAGATTGCGAGGTCTGGTTTTTCACTGCACTATGTGCAATCTCCACTAGCACAAAGGTTACTACATTGAGCTAGCAGAGTTTGCTTGCCATACGTGTCACCAACGAACGTTTGATACCACGCCGGAGGGAAGTCCTGTACGAATACTCCTTGCAGAACCTCGCCGCCCGAAAATCTGATGTTGGTCTTGCAGCCCGGCGAAAACTTGCTCAACCCTGCACGGCCCCACCATGGACCGGCAAGCGTGTCTGTCCTGCCCTTGTGGCGCGGGGCGCACTATACATATATCGCAGCGGGATCAGGAAATTATGACCTGAACCGTTTCTTTGCGGGCATCCACCTGCACAGCCATTAGATGAAAACAACATAGGATTGCAGCCATGCCAACACACATGTCTGTTGAGAGTCCGACTCCTGCCCGGGACGGCTGAAACGCAACAGCTGCTCCGACCCCTCCTCCCACGGTAACTGCGGGAGAACAAGAGCCCTTTTTGAGACACTCCGCAGGAGGCAAGCGGAGAATGCAGCGTGCACAGTTACGGGCCCTCTAGGATGGAGCAGCAGCTCTGTAGTGCTCAATCTCACAAAACGAAAATCGTGCCCGAGCCCGTTCACATCGCAGCGGTGTGGCCATCAATCTGCAGCGCAGGGGTAGTACAGCGTCGAAGTTCACCATGCACACACAAAAGTTCATGGGGCTGATCCGGTCGCGCGAGCTATAGATTAGGGTTTCAAATCCGGCTCGTTTTGCAACGTCTACCTCACGGTCGGGCGCTTGGTAGGTACCGTCGCTGTGGAAGCTGCTGCAACTACGTTAAACACTACCGCTAATCTACTAGGTTCTTGTATCTCAGCACGACGTACACATCGCTCCATCTTTTCATGCAGTGACGACAGAACTAAAGGAATAACCAGTGGTTCTTTCGCCACCTCCGACATCAATGAAAGACATGGACGGCCTGGTGACTGGCCCGTACCAAAACAGAATGGGGCGAGAGAGCGTCCCTGCAGGCGCGGCTGTCGCGGGTGCCTGTTGAAACACAGAAACACACAGGCACTGGACAACACCAAGGAACGGCTGCAAGGAAACGTGGCCACCGTATGCGGGGCATGCGACTGCGAAGTGGCCGCAGTACCTCCCCTGAGAGCTCTCTGCAGCTCTGCGCCGCCCGGCTGAGAGAGACAGCCGCCGCAAGGGCTTCCGGGGCAGCACCTAAACCACCGTCAAAGTCGCAACCATCACTACTACGTCAAAACTGGGTCGCCACGTCTTCACTTCTTCGGCGTAGGTTTATACAACTGTATCGCGGACTCGAAGCAAGATTTCAGGAAACCGAACAATACGGTCCTTTCGTTCACCCGAAGCACCGAAAGTAATTTTGAGAGCCTGTTCACGATTTTCTCTTCGATCTCATTCGTGCCTTTGTCCCAGCTCCTCGGGGGCGGCGACCGCATTCATACGCTAGCCAAAGAACCCAGTGCTTCGGGCACAGCATAGACGACGACCAGCCTGGGCAGCTCAGACCTAGAGAGTGTTCAAAAGCTCTGCTACGGATACCACCCCCACCCTTGGATCGAGTCACTACCATTGTCGATGGGGTAGGCCCTCCCCTCCTCCCGACTTCTTCCACAGGTACAAGGGCCGCGTGGCGTGCCACGGAACGGGGATGCGCGGGAGTGGACAACTGACCTGCAGTTCGCGAACCCAGAGTAGAGAGCGTCGGCGTGCGCTTCACTGAAGCCTCGGTGCCGGAGCTGCTGCGGCCTGGACAGTGTCTAGCAGTTGAGACATCGGCGGTCTCCCCTGTAGGAGGAAAAAGTGTGACGTCCCACTGATGACTGATAGGCTTGTACAACGCTCGCTCAGCCCTGAAATGAAACAAACAAGTGTTGCGGCATACAAATGAGGCCGCAGGGAACAAGCCGTACTCAGTTACTCTCTGGTGACTTGTCTACTGCCGTCAAGAAAGTATTTGAAAGTGTAGTCATCTGGTCTAAAAGACGTCCCAAGACCCTACCTAGCCAGAACCAAGTCAATCCTCATGGCAAAACGAACGAAACACTTCAACCGATACATACCTGCACAGGGTGGAAGTGACACTTCGGGGGAGCGAACTTCAAGAAACAAATGCAGCTACGCGCTCACGCATATATCTGCCCCTGGGTTATGAGTGCAAATCTCCCAACACAGATATAGACGACCAGAATTGATAGAGCTGCATGTACCTGACTGGAACGGAGATGTATGTGCGTTCTCATATATGTACGAAATGACGTCACACACGATGTTGCCCTTTTATGCGTGAAATGCGCAGCACCGGCGCCGTCCAGTTTGCAGGACTTGGAGAGCAACAGAAGCAGCGTGACAACGACAACATCTGAAAGCATCCAGGAGGAAGATGCGTCGACTTCCGTCGACGAACCAATTTCTAGACACGGCTGGCTTCTTGAAACTTCCTTCGGCTGCTCAGACCGACAGCCAGCAGCGCACCAGTAGCAGACGTAGAAGATCCCCCAGTGCGGGGCGTAGGTGCTCAGAGCTCGTGTAACAACATAGAGGAGAACTTCGACAAGAGGCAGATGCTGCCAGAAAGTTGCGACACCACACCGAGCAGGCACCCAACCCTCGTGCGTACTTGTTCTCATTCCAATGAGAGAGCCCGAGAAGAAGAAAATCATGGGTACGGGGTGCACAGACCGTAGAAAAAGCTGCTCGTCTGTGTCCCCAAGTATGCGACGACAACACGTCCAGCCCTAGGCAGTTTCCGCGGCAACAACCGATTCTAATAGAGTCCTAGTCGGTCATACAACAAACGCGCCAACGTGTTTCGTATCTACGCACTACGAGCAACAAAGCGGAAAGTCGACAGAGACACCCAGCGTAGCAATACACAGTTCAGCTTCTATCACTTTTGTCTTCCGGACCAGCTCCTGTCGCCGTGTGAGTTCCTGGTGGAGCCTAACCGGTACACACTTGCCAGAATGACGTCAGCACCTTATTAACGGATCGCAGCAGCCACTTTGCTTTGAGTAGTATCCTTCTATGGTGTCAGCGACAACTCTCACGCTCCCTAGGGATGGCTCTGTTTCTTCAAACAGTGAACTCGACACACGAAGCACACACACCTATTACTGTTGCTGTGGATATATCAACTGCGCACTGCGAGGGTATGGAGCACACCACCTGTCTCAGCTTCGTGCGTCGCGGCTCTTCTGCCCATCCCATCGCGCTAACAACAGAACTGTGGCCCTTTGAGTTTGGACTCATTGACGGCCTACATGAATGAAATGCGTACAGGACAACTCCTCTGTCTCGGCCACGCCGAGAGCACCACCAACAACCTCGGTGGGAGGTGGAATCATTGCAAAAAGAAGTGCGTCCCAAAGCAGCGTCACCTGTACGGACACAGAAATAATGTAGAGCCACACCCCGAGAAGCAAAGTCACCGCGGTACAGCAGACGTACTTGTCGCCAATGCAACTATGGGGTGGGAAGGGTGGAGCATTACATGACATAACTCACTGCATTGCTGTGCTGTTTATGAGTGGCTATTCAGAACCCATGACCCATGGAACACTGTGTCGAAACAAGGTAAGTGCCTCGGCAGGAGGTGCACAAGCCGACCGCCATTCACCAGTACTTCAGCTATCCGACCGAAGTGCACGGTCTGCCATTTCCCACAACCGGAAAAGCAAAGCGGTCTTTGCTTCAACGGCCCAGCCCCAGCCGATACAACCGATGAAGTCCATATGTTTATGAGACCGCGTATCCCACTATAGAGCTAACTCCCGCTGTTTCCGCCCTCTTGCTTGAATTACATTCTGTTGAACCAAGACAACCCAAAAGCGGAACAACAAACTAGCGCCGGAGAACGGTCACAGACGGAGTACCATAGATAGTACCAAGGAAACAAAAGCGGTAGCGTGCAGCGACTCGCACCTTAAAGAAGCTACAAATCGGGATCGAAATGCGAAAAAAAAAAATCTCGTCAGGCCTTATTCGAGGCTCCCTGCTACGATAGTAGAACACGGGAGATACCGCTCCCCACCCGTGAAGTCTTCCAGATCGTACGAAGCAGCAGGTTGACTCACCGCCGCGCAGAATCCATCAACAAAAATGAGGACAAGTAGTTGCTTGCGCTTCCGATGGACTTCGTGGCTGGGTGTAGAACGGTAAGGCTGAAGACCTGTCTGAGGGGTACTGTTGCTTGCAGGGCCTCCCCGAGCATTTCTACCCGGAGACTCTTCAGGCCGCACATGGCTACCGGGTGTACGTCTGCGTTCCCTTCTGGTTATCGGCAGAACCCGACCCAGGCGTCTGGCGAAGACCTGTCGGAAACGCCCTTGAGCATTACCTGTCCTTTCCTCCTCCACTGGTAAATCCTCCTCTGTCGAGTAATCATCTACTCCTGGCACTAAAGTGGGGAATACGTGAAGGTCATTCAAATCGATCTCGCTTCGAAGTTCCATAGTAAAACTTGGGCCGTTGAAACCTTCGAACGCTTCAAGAACCTCAGTGGAACCCTGAGAATCAGCACAAACGGAGTGGAGAAAAGACGCCGTTACCTGGGATCAAAAGATGCTCTGCGCTACTCGCAGACCATCAAGTAGCAGATGAGTCTGTAGCTGCGACCACTTTTGTTGACTGCAGGCCACAGCCAGCAGACTTCGCTGTTCTCCTCGGCTTACTTCGAAGCAGCGAGACATGGCCGGCTGCCCATATATCCTAGCCTGGTAAGACGAGAATTCACCATCAGCTATCCCTGGTCTCCAGTCTGTATCGGAGAAGTCATCACAGCTTGCCATCAATACTTGCTGCTCGACACCGGGTTCCTTGGATAAACCACTTGCACCAGAAGGGAGACCGCGGCCACTTTCATCTGATCGGGGCAGCTTCCCCTGGTGTCCAAGGACACGGGATGAATAGCACTCGCCGTGACACAGCCGGATTCCACCATCCTCCTCGTCTTCGTCTGTCCGGAGCACCGTACCCTCACAGTGTGTACTACTCTCAGTGTCCCTCAGGAGCGTGAATAGACGGGCAGACCGAGAACCCTCAGTACTATCTTCAGTTAGGTCCGGGTGCGGTCGCCCAACAGAAGGGACCGTTTGCTGTAGTGACAGCCGTCGATACACGGCGATACCAGCTGACGCTGCCACTACGGCAATTATGCCCCAGAGCACAGACATGCACAGCCATGCGAGATCCGCACAGGAGTGCTTCACTGAAGACAAAAGGGGAATGGCCGCACAGAAGCAGCATAAAGGAAGCAAAAGAAGAAGACCAGAGAAGCCTCTCACGAGACAGAGCGGAGAACAGAGCCGTCGTTTAAGCGGAGTATCTAAGCAGCCACACTGGCCAGCAGCGCTCGGAGGAGCTCTACACGGACCTCCTGAAGAAAGACCTGGTCGGAATGCAGGGCAGCGAAGGGATGTACGCAGATGACTGACCACCTTGGTCGCCACTTCAGTCGTAACTCCTCGTGCAAGTGCGATGCCTCCAGCATCACTGGATTCAGACTCAGACATGCAGCCGGCACGCCAGGAGTGACCCTGACAGGCAACATGAGAGCATCCGTGAATGTCCGTCTCCATCCGCGCCGGTTCCCTCGGTGTCCTGACTGGAGACGCTTGAGCAGGACTCCGACAAAATTTTGTTCCACTGAAGGCTCGATCATCTGCGTGCGGCGGGATCTCCTTCCGACGGCCTTTACTAGCAGGCAACGTTCCACGGCGACCCTGCAGGGGAGCCACGAGTGCCTGTCTCTCGGAGCGCCCTCCAGCGATTGTAGTCGGGTCCTCTGTGTCAAGGCTTCTTAGCGGACTCAAGCTCCCTGCAGCAGGCGTGACAGCGACACTGTGGTGATGTGCCCGATGAATGACCCGGGAGGAAAGCAAAAGAAAGAATCGACAAACAAGTGCGGACTGGAAACATTTGAACGCGCGAGTCAGAAGGGCGAGTAAGTGTGTGTCGCTGACCAGGTAAAATGCTAACGAAAGGACTGTCTGTATTAAAGAGAGAGCCAGAAGAAGCAAATCCGCTCCGGGAGGCTTATGTGGCAACCCAGGCCGCGTAATCGCGACAAAAGCACAAAGTAGCAGCACTAGAGTTCCTGCCGAAAAGGCCGATAGGAGCCAGTCCGCCTCCGTCCACGACAGAGATTCCCCTCGCATCGTGGACGGAGAATGTGAAGACGGTCAGAGATGTTGAGGGCAACAGGCACAGACGCACGGCGCCTGGAACACATGAAGGGTACAAAGAAAAACAAACAACGGGCAAGGCGTTGCTTGTGGGCGGTGGCAGAAGAAAAGTTCCCTCGCACGCTCTTGTCAATAGACAGGAAAGCGCCTGCTGGTTTCTTCGGCGTCCAGTCAGGCAGGAAGAGCAAAATAGTTTGGAACTACATCAGCTGGTACCATACTGGTGAAGGAGCAACAGTAACCGGTTAAGTGACCAGTCTGTTTCGTCATGGTCCTTGGGTGGCGGGCACCTTACCCCGCTGTTGTCCCGAACCTTCCACAGGGGTATATATTAACCAGTCCAAGTATGGTTCACCAAGGGCGCCACTGATGCAGGGAAACTTCTCAACACGCATGCCGGTCAGAATGACAGACAGACAGTACGTGCTTCAGCCATTGGATCACCGAGAGAGTGAAAGCGTCCGATTGCGTGAAGACACCAAAACCAGTATGTCTAGAGCATCTCGAGAGAAGACCCTTTGCGTCCTTGAACAGACGTTCCGGACAGCTTCGCGGGGCCAGCGAAGCCTGCACAAACATTAAGGAGAGTAGGTACGCAGGCTGCATGGCATCGAATATTCACTACTTGAAAGTGGTGATGTAACAGATGCAAGCCAAAAGCAGTTTCGCTATGCAGCGAGCTAACGACATCCGGAATGAGAACCGACCACAGGGGCTTTCTCCCGCTCCATTCGTGATCAGGATCAGTGAACAGATTTCGCGCCAGGGGTCACCGCGACACATTGCAAAGCCCTGTGCAGCCTCCTGAGACTCTCGCACCAGCGACTCTTGTCTGCCCTCGGAAGATTTGAATCCTCTGACAGTCGCTGACTTTCGAAGTCGGCCACACCACGTGTTGGCGCCTTCCACACCACAGTCCTCACTCTATGTTTCCGTGCATGCGCTTACATCGTCGCCTATAATTCCCATTGCTCCTCTGTTCATATTCTTCACCCCAGCTACACCGAGGACGACTTAACTTCAACGCTTATGAAAATGCTATTTCATCGGTCGGGCTCAGTGCAGGCTCGCCCTGACCGTCGGATACGAGACAAGACCATGAAGTTTGCCGTTTACGGTGAACTGATCGGCCGTGTTTCTGCAGAAGAGCCAGTTCCCCGGCGCAGAGAGTGCGCCGCAAAGGAGGTAACGCTCGGCTAACTTGTTCACTGTACAAAGCATACCCAAGGGTAAATTCCTCGCAGCACACATCGCGACTGTCATTGTGCCGTTGTGCTCTTAGTCACCCTTGGGTGACTGCTCAAAAGCGCCACGAGACTGCCGGCGCAGCCCACTCTCTCGCGGCGGGTCGGAACCCGCCAGCACACTAGGGACGGCGTAAGACGCTGCGAGCAGATCGCTTGGAGGAGACTGCTGGCACCCGTGATTCAGTGACCAAATGCTAAACTCCTTCTGCTCTCGGTCATCCGTGTGCAGCCGGTTACGCCACCCCTGACCAACTGCATCCGGCGAAGGGCGAAGGCGAGAGAAGCAGGAGGTGACTTTCACAGTTTCCCCGTGTCTGAGGTTGTAGGAAAATAAAGGAGCTGCCGCTCCCTCAGCTTTCGCCTTTTCAAGAATCGCGATATCCGAAATTCTTCTCGGCTCCACGTGATCAAACTTGTGTCCGAGACGGGCAACCACATGCGACGGAAGCGCCAGTAGCGGACGGCTAGTTTCGTTTGACTTGGGCAGGCCTCAGATCGCGAGCTAGGCGAGCCGCCCTAACTGGCGGGACCAACAGCGGGTAGCCACCCTGCCTTTCCCTCCTTCCCTTAGCCTTGCTCAGGAGACGAAGATAAGAACTTCACAGCAGCGGTACTTTTCCTTCTCAGATGTTTTTGTCCGTGCTTCTCATCGAGGTGATTTCGCGCATGAAGTTTGTCCCCATTGGATGTTAAGCAGGTATCAGGTCACGTCTCTTTGGGCGGAATCGATTGTTTGACCAGATTCATTAAGTTCTCTGTTCCTCTTGCCGTTTCAAGGTCTTGATGACCTTTTGCTTGAGAGTTCTCTCCAGGTAGGGCCTTCATCTTTCGGGGGTCACGTTACTGCGCCTTCTGTTTTGGCGCACTGTAATGGCGTATGAAGTCGTGTCGCAAAGGTTCTTTGGGCTGCGTCACTAATAGCCTCGGAGTGGCTTCTCGCACGTGGTAACGGGACCAGAGGGTCAGCAGTGGTTGTCACCTTCTTGCCATTTTTAGTCGGTGCGTGTTTCGACATTGGCAGCCACTGAACTTCCAAAGATCGTCGACGGGCGTGATTCGTTGTGGCGGTTGATCCAGGCGTGCAGTAGGCTGCTGATGTTACTGTACAGAAAAATGGAGTTTGTTAAGACCCTTTTGGCGACAGCATGCCTCGCCTTCCTTCTGACCGCGGATTCGAGTACCCGTAAGTGATTCTTGTTGCAGCCATTGCTTGTGTCTCTGTGTTTCTTGGGAAAGATGATGCTCGATCTTTGGGATATGCTGAAACTTGCTTTCTGCGGATTTTACAGGCGTTGTTAGCGCTGAGGTGGTCCCTGTTTCCTTCGGCCAGGAGACTGCCCGGGCTGAACTCCTTAACAAAGTGTCGCGGAGAGGTGAGCTTACGCAAGCCACATGGTTGGTTCCTCAATATAGGTGACAAATTCAGCGTCTTCAGCTACTGTACTTTCGCGGTTGTCCGATTGTGCTAGTACAGAGGAGATGGTCTTGTCTATTTTCCCGTTTTCAGTGTTCTCCTTGCTCGAGACGGAAGGCCCGAGCGATGATGGAAGCACCTCTGCCATCTTGAAGGGGGCGTTCAAAGGCGCTGTTATCCAGGTGTTGAGAGCTGTGAAAGGAGAGGTCGCGAAGACTTGTGATGAACTTGCTCTACTTGCTGAGAGGAAGATCAAGGAGAAAGAAGCCGCCGCGGAAGTGGGCGGAGCAGTCAGTCAACCAGATGAGTCAGATGAGTTTGGTAAGTCAAGGCTGCAGGGAGCAGCAGCAGTTTCGTGCTTTTTGCATTCGCTGTTTGTATTTGGGGCACGAGTAGGGGTATTGGTCCGTACAGTGCTCTCTGCGAATGCTTGCTCTTTTCAGACTTCAGCTTCCTGGACAGTGCTGTGACCGAGAGCGACGCGTCAATCAGACCGCATGGTTTTTTGGAAGAGAAAAAGTTCATGGACACGTTGAAATCAATGGCGAAGGATGCCATGAGATCGCTCGCAGGTTCCTTCAAGGATGTCTTAGTCAACGCTATAAGGCCCTTGCTTCCGAGGATTACCGAGTCAGCAGTGAAGGTCTTCAAGCAAGCGTGTGAGGAGGCTGAGGAAAGAGTACAGGAGGCTTAAGCTTTCAGGCGTTTGCTTGATATTTTCAGTCTCGGACAGGCCCTCGCAGCTACGCGTGTGGCGGAGAGTCTGTTTTTTCCCTGCCGTTTTTGTTCGTAGTTGGTTTTACAATTTGCATGCAGGTTTTGGCGTTGTTTGTGCTATTTCAACCGGTACCGGTACAGACATGGTAGCTCTCAGTTTTACGGCGAACGCGGGGCTGTAGACGGGTTATGCCGGGTCCGGTGCAGTAGTCATCGGGCCGGTTTACCAAACAGGTTCTCGGACAGTTATTCCGAAACTGTACCGCCGTTGCCTCTCACTTCACAGTCTGCGACACTCGCGGGAACGGAACAGACATAAGGCAGGTGCTGGTCCTAAACTACTCACTGCAGATCCGCGGCGGCGGTTCCGGATCTCTTTCGTTCGGGTCGTTCTCGTTCTCTGATTCCTCGCTAGACAGACGTTCCCAGCCCTTCGAATTCTCGAGAGATCTAGCCTGGCGGCACCGCTCGATATCGTCCAGCACTTCGCGCTCCGCACGAATCATGGACGCCTCAGTTTCGCCGGCGCTGCAGTAGCGCGAGAACGCTTCCTTGTTCAAGAGCGCAAAATTCATTCCCCACTTGAACAGCTTCAGCAAATCCTCTGCTTGCTCCTGGTACCCTGTAGACAACTCACAGCATCTCGGTACTGCACCACTGGTTAGTAGGGCTCTTCGGCGTTTGGTGCCGCGGCCGACGCTGCGTGTGGCCGAGAAGCATGCCACTCGTAGGTAACGTGCCCTGAGGGTGTCATACATCGTACTCAGGTAGCGGGATGGATAGACAACGCTGTACCACACATATCCGAAGTACTTCTTCGGTGGCTAAGGTGAGTTGCTAATACGACCAGGAAGCAGTCGGCGTCCCTACCCACGATAATCAAAGCAGCCGCGAAAGCCTCCACGCAGTTCAGCTCGTATGGCCTTCCGTAATGTGTGGGGTTGGCGGCAACCAAATACGGCAGAAATCTCCCGTTGCCTGCGAGAAGGACACGAGACACGAGCACTACTTTCTCAAGGCCCCTGAAAATACAGCTCAACAGACAGGTAGCCGGAACTGATGACCATCGGCTGACAAGAACGCCGCTAGCACCCCTGCATCGCGGGTACGTCCACAGCACGGAGTAAACGACTTCACTGACGACCTCCGTTTCAAGTTCGCCATGGAGCTGACCAACGGGCACACGGACGCGCTATGTACCGGGAGTGCCAGTGAACAGCACAAAGGAAAGAAAGATCGGAGTGTGGCGCCCCGCATCCCCATGCCCACTCACCTCGGGTCATGTTGATTCGGGAGCTCTTTCCTTCTTCCCCGACACGGTTCCAGCTGCAGTCGACGACGCCAAGACCACCGCTCTGCATTATAGGAAGGTCTGCTTTACTTAGCAACTTATTACGTTCCTTGAAAAAAGGTGTCAGCAAAATACCTCGGAAGCGTCCTCTCCCTCTTTGCCGCACAGAATCTCCCTTTCGGAACAGCGAGGGGTTTTCAGTGTGCCGACTGTTCCGTCGGCTCTGTCCCTCAGCGCCTTCCAAATCATCTAACGGGGTACCAACAGGCGGCTCCGCTGCAGTCGGTCGACCAGGCAGACCGTGTGCCGGCTCTGCCACTTCAGCAGGTGTAGGCTCTTCGGAGTCCACTAGTCCGACCGCTTCGAGGCGCCTGAATCCGCCTTCCGGAACACGATCATACGTTCTCCAACCGCTGCTACGGCCAGCGACATTGCTTTTTTTCTCTGCAGACTTCACTCCTCTGTTGCACGGCCCGCTCGGCACCTTGATAAGCCGCACCCGCTTGTGTCGAGTTAGCTTCCGACCGCTACATCGTTTGGCGTCGCACTCTCCGAAATCTAACAAAAGGAGTCCAATTTTCACTCCTGCTTTGAAACACTCAACAGGACCGGCAGACTCTCCATCGCTGCGCTGTCCTGGGTCCGTGCTGTCCTCGTCTTCTTCAGCGGGCTGCCACGCCCCTTGCGAAAACGTGTTCCGATATGCCGAAGCTTGCGCGTCAACCATCAATTCGTGGACTTCATCTGGAGTACTTATGCAAGATTCCCGTGAAGTGTCGTCTCCCACGGGATCTTCCTGTCGCTCGGGAAAGAGGTCCTCTTCGCAACCCCCAAGCTGTGCCGACATCCGCACTTCTGCGTCGCGGTTGCGCGCCTCGCAAGGTCCCGACTGCTTCTCTGTCGCTAACTTCCTGATGAGAGAATGAACACTCAGGTGACGACGGAGGGCCGCGGCATCCGCAGCTGAGATCCGTGTCTGCTGTCCTACTCTGGTGGAGCCGTGTCGGGGCCTGCCTCCTTGGTTAGCTGACGGACCGTCAGCCAATGCACCGATGCTGGAGGCTTGTCCGTCGTCGGTGTCCTTGTCACCCCCGGGGGGAGGCCGCCTTCGACCCATGGTGCTGTCGGCGGAAGAGCAAGAGTAATAGCTGCAAACTTCCCCCCCGCCCACAGTGTGGCCAGGTAGGTTCGTAGGTTCCGGAGCGCAGGTTGATGTCTGAAGAGCCCGCCTCCAGGCTACGTCTACTCTGCGGGAGTCCCCGAGACACCAAGGGTTGAAGACACGCTTCGCTCCTACGTGATTCCCGGTAACTCTCAGGAGAGAAAGGCTTCCCGTGAAAACTCTAGTCCCAGAGACTGTTTTACTCGGGGAGGTCGCAGTCTTAACAGTTGTTTTTTTGTACTATTTCCTCCGAGACTGGTTTCGTGTGCCGCATGTACTGCTGCCGATTGCGTGGAATGCATGCACGCTTCGTGCTGGTGATCCGTGACCGTTGGCGGCATTCCACACATCCGAAGACGAGCGATCTCGTACCTTTCTAACAAGTTTTTCAAAGACATGGTGCTGGGCACGAGCCTAACAACTGATGGTTCGGACTGCTGTTTTCGCGTGCCGCACCAAGGTGGGAGAAGCCGGTGACCCTCCGGGACGGGAGTGTGGTGCGGCTCAGGTCCAGCAGCGGTATCGGAAAGAAAGTTCATTTTTGACGGTGAGGGATTCGGGAACAGAAGGTAGCCTCCGCTTTCGTGCGTTGCACTGGCGAGCGGCATGACTATGACACATCGTAACGCCGGACGGCAAAGATGGGCCTGCTTCACTCGTGCATCTGTCAGGATAAGCATGTTCACGAAGGAAGGGAGTCTCTCTTCGTCTGTATGGCCGTATTCCTTAGCCGAGAAGGGCGTGAGTGCGCTAAGGAGGGGGGCTCACCTGCTTTTCGGGAACGATGCTGGGACCTTCACGCCTTCTAGGCGGACGGGATCTGCCTGCTGCAGTAGGAGTAGCGGCGAGTTCAGTACTGCGCGATCGCTGTATCAACTTCCCCGAGACCTCGCTAACCCTACGCCATAAAACTTCGCTCCAAGTGTCAGGACGGAGGCATGCCTCGTGTCGGGGCGATCGAGATGGTATGGGTCTCTGCGCACCTTTCTGTGCTCTTTTTTCGGGGCCAAGAACAAGTGCTGCACCGCCACAACGGAGCAGAGCGCCAGAGACTTCGGCATGGTTGCCACCGGCCCCGGCCAGATCCAACTGTCGGCTGTTGGAGAGGCGGGTGGATTGGACGGGGTCCGCACTCCGGAGAGCAAGCTCGGAGCCGCGCCCTCGAACGGCAGGTTGCGTGCGTCGTATTGCCTCGCTACTGCAGGTGAGCTCAAGCATTTTCTAGTGGCGGGGACGACACGGCTTCGTTTCACTGGAAACCCTCTTCCGTGTCTGTCGCAGAATCTCGTTGTCAGGCGAGTCGACACACGCAGGTGCTACAGAGGATCTCCTGCACATAGCGGATCTCTTACCGAGACGAATGTTCACTTGTTAGTCGCAGAGAGGGTTTCTTGCATAACCCGGGCATCTGCTTTGCTTGTGTAGAGAACGAGCTCGGTTGGGGTCTTTTTGCGAGATGCTCGACCATGTTTTTGTCACGCTTGGGTGGCCACCAGGAGGCGTCGCTCTTAACAGCGTTTTTCCTGTACATTTTTATCTCTCGCCCTCATCGAGCAGGACCAGCGTCCTCACCAGTCCTGGAACGCGTGTTACTTTTTACGGACCTACCCGTGTAACGCCCAGCGGCTCGACACGGCTTCATGCCACTGAATTCGATAACAAGAAGCCGGCGCATTAGTCAGCGCGGTACCGGTGTAATTGTCCGTGCAGGGGGAAGGGCTTTGGGAGGGCGAGCAAGTCCGTTGATGCCGGCGGTGTCTCCAAATCCGAGTTTCCAGTCCGTTTATCGTGGTGGCCAAACCTTTGTGTCTTGCATCTCCCCCCAGAGTTCTCTACAGAAGCATGCGGGACAGGTACTGGACTCCGGACTACATGAAGGCATGTCTGCCTTTTCTTACAGAGGCGTAGACGAGCAGGCGAGGTGAGTCAAGAATGAGAGAAGGTTGGGCTCCTGCAGCAACAGATAACGGTGACGGGCCGCCTTGAGTCGAATTGAATCCAGGACGTTGAGGGCTCCCAGCTGCTTCACACTTGTACTGGTGGCTCTCACTTTCGCTTTTTTGTTTCTGTTCCTCTCACTTACTCTCTCTCGCCTTTTCTCGGCTGAAGGCTAACTCAAATGTGCTATCGAAGCGAAACGCGACCGTGAACGCAAGTCTGGAGTACTCGCTGTAACGCGAGGACTGGCGGCTCGTGACTGCGTTCCGAAGCCGAAACCGGGTGTGAAATAGCTAGTCGTACGGCAGCGTGCCCGGTTGTGAAGAACTACCGAGTCTCGAGATTCTTTCTAGCCCGTCTTCCGGGAGATGGGTAGAGGCGCATAGGTCTTTTCGGGCAGCGGCTCTTTCAAACAGACATAGGATCTGCTTTGTTAGCTATCCGGTTGTCTCATAGCTGTTCAGCGCTAAGGAGTCGCTGCATCGTGTGTAACACGCAGTCAGCTGGAAACTGTTGCTTTTTTTCATGTGTCTTCATCCCGGGTGTTGAAGGCTTCTCGTAGGGCGTTAAATTTCTCGTGTTCGTGATCGGGATATTCCGGCGACGCTGTTCTGCTGTGGTGTTGTTCAGAGCGTCAGCTGCTGCCCTGCGGACAGCGGCTGATCACTTTGACATACCGTTGCCGGGTCCCGACGGGGATTCGCTGGAGCGGATTAGTGTGTCCTCGCCCGGGGGGGACCCACGCAGCGGGGAGTTTTTCAACGATTTCCCGGCTTCTTACGAGCATAGTGCCGCTACAGCACCCGTTATTGGACTCATATCTACGCCATCCAGCGGAATTCTCCTCTCCAATCTTTTAGCAATCTGGCGCTGCGGAGCGGTGGCCTTGATACTCCCGTACCCGAGTGCCGAGAGCTGTGCAGTCGTAGCGGATAGTGTAAGCGCCGCGACAGCGAGCGCGGCGAATGCCGCGGTCGTGTTCGGGAAAAATGGGCAGGTTCTTCACACCTACACGGCAGACGCCCTCAGTCGAGATAACACTGGACCGAGTACATATACGAGAACTTGCAATCCGAACAGTAGTTTCCCTTCGTCCACAGCGGTGAAGTCGTGCGATACCGAGCTACGTGCGTACGCACGAACGTGGGAGTATCAGGTGGCCGAGAGCCGATGCCAGCTTCTCGTGGCCACCCCAGAAGTGGCTGCAACGGCGCGAGTGGTCGCTTCGAAGCTCGCTCTGCCCGTGTGTATTCTAGTAGTTCCTCGTCAGCGACACGGTGCCGGAGTAGGACAGTTGGCCCTTCCGCGTAATCATAGCGACGGACGTTCCGGCCAAGAGAATGACGAGAAACGCAAGTCCCGGGTGCCACATCTGCCGACTTCTCCAAGCGTCTACGTGCCAGATGTCTTGCATGACTCAAGCCGAGAGACCCAGAACGTGACACGGTGGCGTCTTCTGAAGCCACCTGCGCATTTTGATAACACAGCAAAACGTCTTTCGAGCCGCCATCTCCAGGAGCAAAGAACTGTTAGGAATCAGCCGGCCATACATTTCTATCAATCTCCGAGTGCCCACGCCCCCCAGGCAGCTGTCTATGGACACGCAGCCCTGGCGGCGCAGGCAGTACGTAATGCCGAACTGCTTGGTCTGAGTGCCGACGACCATGTTGCGGTCATGTCTCTTGGCTCGAAGGGGGGCCCGAGACTGAGCCTCGGCGACTGCTGTGGTGGTCGCATGCTGTGCAGCCCAAAGGGCTTAGTCGCCATTGCACTACCGGCGGTAGTTGCTGGCGCGGCCTTGTCTGTTATCTCCAGTTTGAGTGAGGTACTCTACCACCAACCACTGCCTCTCCCCATGCATCTGCGCAGACTGCAGGATCGCGTGCAGCGCCAGTCGAGTCGTCTTGAGCCCCGCCACTTCGGACTTCGTCCCCTGTCAGAAAACCCCAACGACGAGGAGCTGCCTGGTCTGGAAAAACAGGGGCATTCGGTATTCACTCAGTCGGGTGATGTCCAAGCGAATTCGCGAAGCTGTCGAAACCCAGAAAGAGGATTGGGGAGTGCGGCCGAAACAGAAGTCGAGGCGCTCGATCTGTGGGAAGCGCTCACTCGTCTAACAAAGCAGCTTCCAGGTGGAGGCCGGACTGAGTCTTCGCTTGAGGCCGCCTTGTCTGTGGCCCCGGCTGGAGAACAGGAGTCGCAGGAAATCTCGGGCGTATCCGTTCTTGCGCTGGATTTTCGTACTGCCGCCCTCATGGTAGAGGCGATGGGAGATGAGCGCACACACCCGGTTGAGGGAGTGGACAGTTTGGCTAAGGTGTCCGAGGCTGCCAGCAAAGCCACTGCAGTTAGTTCTTCCCGTGAAGGAATGATTCGTGGGGCTGTCGATCAAAGCGCAGGTCCTAAAAGCTATCGGTTTGAAGGACAAAGCCACGGCAGTAGCACGGGAGACATCAATACTCTTAGCCGTAGTGAGAGCAGCCGTGGCGATCTTGTGCGCTATGCGGCTGCGGCGAGAGGGCTTCGGCTGGTGTGCATCTGCACAGACGAGGGTGATCTTCGGAGCCACTGTGGGGGAAGAGGATCGAGGGAACGGGGCGAGAAAAACCCGACAATCTCGGAAGTTCTGAAACGGTGAGATCAGGAAGGCTGCAGGCCGCGCTGCTCGAGAGCTCTTCTGTCCGGTCCCAAAGAATTGCTAAGGCCTAACACAGGGGGTGTCCGGACTGTTGCACGTGAATTCTGGAGAGCTGTTCCTTGTTTCGCCCATCCAGGTCATTTTCGGCGAATGCGCGCTTTGTAGTCGTGGGGGTGAAGTGACTCGATGCAGCTCTTCACTTCTGCAGTGCTATGGCCCGTGCTGGTGACGGCACAAGCCCTGCAAGTCCGTGGGTGGGTGGCTTGGAGAAGTTGTCGTTTGCGAAGCCCAGTGCAATTTATAAAGTCCCTGCAACAGTATACCTCAGTTGGAGTGTTTGCAATGTGCAGGTGGCAATCACTGCTGGGAACGAGTGGAAGAGTAGTCCACTTGTCATCTTTAACAGAGACCGGCCTTCTGTTGGTTGATGCAGCCGGTGGAAACACCGGAGGGCCTCAGTGGGACCGGGACATGCATGCAGGAAACGCGCACCGAGGTGGCACGGCCCTCAATGCCTTGACGGAAGGGAGCTGCGCAATCATCCTAGAAGAGGAGAACGATGTGTTTCACGGACTTGCGGGGGCTGTAGCGCCCGGCGTGGAGATAACATTTGCTGAGCCTACTGGACAGCTCGTGGTACGGTGGAGTCGCCGCAGGAATTGGACCACGCAGTGACAGGCGGAAGCTACATTGCAGACCGACCTTCTTTCGGCACGTACTTGTGTATGTATATATATGCATGTATTTATTTATATATATATATTTGTCTTTATGACTATGTGTGGGTACGTATCCGGCCCCTCTCCCCCCCCTTCCCGGACAATGCAGCGGGGAAAGCCATTCGCCAGTGTAGCTACAACTGCACAGTTTATCGGGTTATTCGTATAGGGGACTGAAGAAGCTTACCGCCTCATGGAAGTGAAGGCAGTGACGGTGCCGTGCTGGCTGGTCTTGGGAGGGTTCCATGGATGAGTGTAACCCCGACAGTGCTTACCAGTCGGTAAGTTCGTAGGAAATCACGTGGTCGTTGAAGAAACGCCCCGTACTGCCTGTACCGCCCGCCACGTCGCGCAGGGCACTTTGATTACTACTGTTCTTGTAACCAGCTGTGGCAATGTTCACAGGTTCTCGTTCGCCGTATCATACTGAGAGAAGTGCGTCCGGCACTGGGGGCTTCTCCCGTGTGTGTATGTGGTGCGATGATGCAGCCTCGGTTGGAAATCGTGAACGGGGCTGATTGTCTTGTGTTGGTTCTGTTAGTTATTCCATTATACTATGAGAAAGCAGCACCTGCGTAGTTCACTAGGGCTCACCAGCGGGCCTTGTTGATGCCCGACGGATGTTTCTGGCTTCAGGTGCGGAGCAGGCATATGGCCAGTTGCTTCTATAATCGGCCGCGCTCGTCTCGAGAGGCTTTTGGTGTAGACGGAGAGTTCCGGTCATCGTTCCTGGGGCGCTTCGCAACCCCGCATTTACTTCAACAAGCGAGGAAAACAGATGAGAATCCAGAGCGGGTTACACGCATAGAGATACATAGTTGCCTTTATACCGCCGCCGTCCCACGTCTGCCTCTGATGTACGAGCTCCTGCGGAGCGTGAACGCCGGCCCAAAGATGGAGCGCCATATCGAGGGCTACGTGAAGAAGAAGCCGATAGCGAGCAGAGACTGGAACAATCTTCATGCGCCTCGCAAGCACTGGAAAAAGATGTTTTTGTAGACGCTCGATGTGTGTGGAGTGATGGGGTCTATATGGGTTTCGTGCTCGCGCCCCGCACTGCCCGGGCTGCGTTGCCATGCCTTCTGTCGAATTTCAGGCTCTTCCTGCGTGAGTCCCTATTAGGCGGTTCACCATGCGACTCGAGACTGAACTGAAACCCAGTTTTATGTTTGATGACTGCTGTCGTGACTGTCAATGACTGCACTTGACCCTGACTCAGCTCACTGAGGCTCGCAAAGTCCCGTCGACGAATGGCCCGTTCACAGCGGGAATATAGGCGGAACGCTGCTACCCCGGCACTGGAACGGCATGCTCGGTGCTGGGATGCGTACAGCTTGCCCCCCTTCGCTCCACACACGGCGTCTGCGGCGCCACAGTTGTTCGGGGGTTGCACCCACGCTGACGCGCTTGTAACAACCAAAACGTTATACTCCTCTGCGATCGCACGCCTACGAAGCCATGACAATCGAAGTCATGTCAAAAATCGACTGTCCTTTCCGACACTGCCCCATCAAGTGAATCACACGCGTGCTGTCGTTCGCTACCAGCGCACATTGACCGTGGTGGCCATGCAGATCGTCCCTGCTCTGTTGCGAGAGTGTCCGAGACGCACACGGCACCGCCAGTCAACAAAACCGCCGCAGCCACACTTCGGCTGGACATGGCGTGAGCGATCCCCACGAAACCAAGCCCGGTGCTTCATTACGGAGTTCTACGGTGCGTCCCCTTCACCAACTCTCACTCCTGCTTTGCTCGGGCAGTCCAACCACCGCCTCTCCAACCCGCATGTACTAGACCGATACTGAGCAAAGCGAATCTTGTCCTGAACCCTGAATACACGATGGGTTGTCCCGGGACCGAAATCCCCCCGGGGTTCATTCGGCACAGGAACGCTCGGCACTTCTCGTCAAACTCAAGGTGACGGATACGTTCAGCCTGACAATGTCCCTAACGCTCAGAAGTGCGACTTCAGCACTCACTCGCGCTACGGTTTGGATTCATATTCGCAGCCGTCAGCCACTATTGTCTACACAGTAGTCGTAGTTGCCCTAGTCCAGTGCCTCAGTGTCTTCAAGCATCGCGACGAGCTCCCGTGCCTGGCTCTGCTGTCCAACACTGCAGCTGCCTCTCAGTAGCACACTGTGTTGGGGATGCTCACTGATCGCATGTCCTGCCTTCTTCCTCGATCGCCTGCCTGCCGCATCAGGTTGGCGTCGTCGTGACTGACATGGCTGCCGCAAGCGCCCCCGGCTGCCTGAGGCAAACACGCTGTCCTCCGAGACGAGAACACTCTCCGGCCGCGAAACAGCCTTGATGCAGACACCACCGGCCAGTTCGGTCTCACACCTGCTACTGAGGTCTCCTTTCTCGTTTCGCGGCGTGCGCTGGGCTCTGGCTTCCTACGACTTCGTCCCTCGACAAAGCAGCCTCCGCCCCGGCGTCCGGTCCCTTCATGAAGTCGCGGTGCGGAGCTTCGGTAGAACTTCTGCGCCTCCAGTGACGTCATCCATGTCTGCGGCAGTATCTGCCCTAGAAAGGGCTTCCCCTGTAGCGTTTGCCGGTCTCCTTTTTCCTAATACACACACTACTTCGTGCGGTTCAGCCGAGCTTGTCCCCGCGACTTCATTGACCAGGCTGCTACGATTATCTTGAAAACGCTCCCGGTGACCAGTCGGTTTGTTAGGCCTTCCTTTCGTCCCTGCTGATTCTGGAGAAGCAGCGAGGACTCCATCTCCCGTCAATGTAGCTGCTTCCGACTGCGGCACTTCACATTTTCCCAATTCAGTAGCCGCCACCCGAGCAACACCGACCTCGGACGGAGCAGCTAGTCCAGGCGTCCGCGTCCCCTCACTGGACTCCCCCTCTTCGGTGTCCCACTTTAGGTCTGCCAGGTACTTGAGCTTTCCACTAACCTCGCTGCCAGACAGCGAGAACGCTTGTCGCTCAGTTGCCCGTGTCGTCACTTTCGGGCAAGCGTTCGACGAGCGTCTCGAAACCTCTGTCACCAGGTGTTCTCCCGGCAGCCCCGCTACAGGCACACTGCCCTGATCTGCCTGATAGTGGCAGTTCTGCTCCGGAGGCCGCCGCAGGAATACGCCCTTTCCCCTTCCGACACCGAAAAACAACGTCTGTCCCTGATCAGGAACGGAGCCTGCTGGACTTCTGTCTTGCGTCGGATAATCCGCTTCCTCGCCTACTTTCGCTCGTGAACGCCCTTCTGGAAGGCTCCTGTGCAAAAACCGCTCTGCCACCCGGGGTTTGACCATATCTAAGCTGGTCTCCGCGAGATCGCCAGTGCGTTCCCTCTCAAAGCAAGATGGATGCGTAGAGGTTTCCCTGGACGCATTAAGCGACTGCTTGTCTACGGGGTTGTCGTCGTCGCTGTCTGAATTTTCGCTCGTAACGGTACTAACACTGCTATCGTCACTCGAGTCGCTACTCGTGTCGTCGCTGCTTGCAAATCCTGTCCTCACAGCTACATTGTTGGAGTTAGTTCCCACAGCTCGAGCGACTGTTGGACCGCTGAGCCCCCCGTCAAAGCTGGCTGGTAGGAAATCACTGACAACGCTACTGTCAAAGGCTTCCCTATCCTTTTGTTCAGTCCGGTGGCGGGGGCTGCTCCAGCGTTCGCCGAGAAGCTGCTCGGCTCGCATCCCACTTCGAGAAGCCTCAAGATCGAGACTCACGCTGCATGTCTTTAGTTGACAACTGTGCCGCGCCACACCGTTAGCACTGCTCTCTTCCTTTATTCCCTTTGACCAGCTTGTCGTTTGTCCGTTCAAGAGCAAACCTTCTGCCTTTGGGGCAGGACAAAGTGGAAAAATCTTCTCTTTCTTTTCGGTCGCTTCCCAGCAGCCTCCCGAGTCCCTTGGAGAAGACGATCTTACGCGTGAATCGGCTTGGCACGCTTCTTCGACCTTCCTCTCTCTGCTGCCAGAAGACACCCCGTCGTCGCCGCTCGGAGAACTGGCTAGCTCTGGCGCGCCTGCCCGCTTCTTTGAGGCAAGTCTTGCTAAGTGCTGCTCCCGGAGACGTTTCATTTTGTCGTTGAAAGCAGAGTTGATGGGAATGTTACGCTCAATCACCCAGCTGGCTTCACTACCTTGCCACTTGACGGAGTACTCCCATCCGTGCTTCTTTGACAATTTTGCATCGAGGACGTCCTCGATGGGGTACTCCTCCTCATCGCCGGTATCTTTGTAAATTCCAGGCACCACTACGATTATAACAGGCTCTTCTGTTCTCTCCCTTCCAGCCACCTTTCTCCTTTCCCTCGCCGTCGGCTGTCGAACCTGCCGGCTCGTGACGCTGCTCGCTGCCTGGCTGGTACCGGTTCGGCGGTGCTCTGGAGTCTGATCAAAAAATAACATCAGGCGCATCTGATACACCGCCTCTCATGGGTCCTATTGTCTTGTTACCCGTCGTCTCGGTCCTACTTCGACCCCCGTGAGAGAACCTGTGCATTACCTGCCCTTTGACGGAAATGGCAACCCGAATAAACCCTATGTCTTCTTCACCTATCCTGGTATCGCTTACCTCAGGTTGGCCACTGAGAACCTTCTCCCGAAGACGTTCCATTTTGTCTTTGAAAGCAGAGTTAACCGGGAAGTCCTTCTCAGTCACCCAGGTTTTACGCGAGTAACCTTGCCACTTTACGCGGTACTCCCACAGGGACTCCGACTTGACTGAGCGTCGCGCATCAAGAACGTCCTCTACGTTGTATTCTGTGTATTTTTCTCCACTGCTGGCCTCGTTATAGATTCCGGGCACCAGTACGGGTGCTGGTACACGTGCCGTCTTTGCTCGCTTCCTTCCAGCCACCTTCTTCCTTTGCTTCGCCGTCTGTCGACCCTGCCGCCTGGTGACGCCGCCCGCTGCCTGGATGGTACCAGTCCTGGGAATCTGGTCAAAAAACAGCATCAAGCGCGTCTGGTACACCGATCCGGGCCGTATCGGGTTTCTTTCCGCCGTCTCCCGGAACGTCTGACGTATTGCTATTGCTTACCTCAGGCTGACCTGCGCCGTTGTCTCCAAATCTTGCACTGGTATTGTGCCCGACGCAGCCCTCAGGAAAATACGGTGGTGATTCTGGACCTCTGCCGACGCGACGCGCGTCGCCCCAGCACTGTCGTTGTTGCGGTGGCTCGCTCGCGTCATCATCACGCCTGCTGACAGAACAGGTGCAGTTGGTGAGCCTATGAGACCTGACAAAGGCTTCTCCACTGTCGCAATCCAGGCTCTCATCCGGCTCACTCACAGTTCGTTTTTTGCGTCCAGGAGATGGTGACGGAGTTTCAGTTGAAGCAGTATGGCCGCCATCGTCAGCGCCTCCGCAAAAGCAGGAACGCACCGTTAACTCCAGCAGCGTCCCCTCATCGAGGTATTGTTGATCATGGTCCGCGGGCCCAAGGCCCGGGCTCCCCCCGAGCCCACAGGGCGCGAAAACCTCATCGACCAGGTGGTCCGCAATACCGGACTCAAACGCGGCTTCTGGAGGGGGAGGGAAGTTCTCGAAAGACAGTTCATTGTGGCCTATCGAGGTCAGGTCGTCCAATTCATCCGTACGCGGCAACGAGTTCGCTTTTGTGGTTGGGGGAAGGGAGCCGTCGGCCAAGGGCCACATTTCGTCGTCGGCCCGTGACTCGAAGTGTCCGGCCCCTGGAAGGACTGAGGTCGGCACCCCCGCTGAATAGACCATGGTACCTGCGTGGAATTCACTGGTCTGCTCGAGACTGCTAAATTGTTAATGATGAGGAATTCACTGGTGTGCTTACGACCGATACGTTCTTAACAGTAGGGCTTCGCAACTGACCAGTTGAACGTTCAGCTTCCCCCACCTGGAAGCCCACGGAAGGCCCATGGCTTCAGATGTCATTACAAAAAGAGACGCTGAGGCAGGAAATCTGCTTCACATACCTCCGTTCTGAGAAACAACACATGTCGACCGGACAGCGTGTGCACTTTGACAGCGTTCTACAAAGCCATCCACTCGCAACACACAATATACCGGCCCGGTGTTTGCAAGTATCCCGGTGTCCTGAGACAGCAACAGCAAGACAGCAGCACATTCAGAATGCAAAGGGCGCAGCTCCACGGAGAGGATTCATTCAGCCTGGCACTTTTTCACGGGGTAGGGAACGGACAGGCTAGTGCGGGGAGGACACCACGCATGCAAACCGAAAGGCGAAGGCCTTGCTTGGGCCAGAGCAGGAAACATCGGACGCACTGCTCGGCGTCACTGCAACCCCTCTCCCGTGCACGCGACAAGAACCACGACACACAGTCAGAGAAGCTGCACTAGCCTTCCACGGTCGTGGGCGTCAAGACAGCAGTGCAGCACTTTGAGAAGATGGAGAAGTAACTTGCGGCCTACGGTGCATCATCGCAAAAGGCTGCTCTGCACTTTTAACTGACTCTGCCCTTCCTTCGTCCGTCATACACCCGACCGCCGCTACATGTAGATTCAGAACCGCTACAGACACCTAGCTCTTCTGCGCATCGACTCCAGTCATGTCATTCTACTCAAACATGCTAGCAGCAATGCTACCGACAGTTTTCTGCTTGTAGGGGATGGGGCGCCGAAAGCAGGCGCGTAAGTTGCTTAAAGCTAACCACCAGTACACGCAAGCCGGTGCTGACGAGAAACTCACGGCGTACGTGGTTGGCTGCGGACCTTCTGATTTTGTCCGCACTGGCTAGAGACCGTGACCTGCCTGCAGCCACTCGACACCGTCAAGGCTGCTCCCTGGTACAGCCGTAAGCTCACACGCCACCAAGGCGTGGCATCCGGACTGACCACAGAGATGATTGTGAGCTGGCTCTCTGTCAATCCATCGCCGTCACCTAGCACAGCCGTCAAATCACCTGCCCGCCGCAAACGCCACAACTACGATCTCTGGCCACAGCTGTAGGGCTGCGATCCCGGGAATGAGATCCGCACACTCGGCCGTCCCTGCGCACCGCGCCTCGGGAAATGAGACAGCCTTTCGCTCTGGAAAGTATGCGACGCGGACGTCTAAGCGATCCTCAGAATCGGGTCAGCAAGAGATTTCACGTAGGGCGGCCGGATAATTCCGGCTTACCAAATGACTGCCCGGGGACCAGAGCGAGAGAAATATTTCCACGCGCGCTTGGACATACTTTCTGCAAGGAGCCGATAGTGAGAGACAAGACGTGCTGGCTCGCGGCGGATACAGGCAAGAAAGTCAGAAAAGGCCTTTATTTTTTCTCAAACGTCGTTTCGTCATTTGTCGATGTAATGGTAAGTTCGTAGCACTGCACTTGAAGGACCCCTACGGCCAGCGTCGAGCGCAGTGTGAGCGCTGTTGTAAGGTGGGGGGCGACCCCAGGGCGGCACATCACCGTCGACGATAGACGGTGGCCACCTCTCTCCACGAGCGTGAAGTGAATGCCCCACCGTACTGAAAGACGCTACGGCTAGAGAATTCTTGAAATCCGAACACGAAACGACGCAGAACGTGTGATTACCTGAAAGCACCTGTCACCTTGCGGTCTGTCAGCGCTCTGTTTCTGCTTGTGTGCGAAGAGGGTAAGTGACAATCTTCCCGTAAGGCGTTTCCTGGAGCTGCGCAGCCCCTGACAGGCGTGAGCTGACCAACTAGCCGTCCGTGACACACTGGGCACTGTGAGCGTCAGGGTTCTGCGTCAGTGGATTCCCGTTTCATCCACCGTCGCGGAGTCCGCTCCTCTTTCAGTTCGGAAGGTTAGGGAGACTTAGTTGCCCGGAGGCAACAACCGCCGCAGCAGGAGCAACCACGGTGTGCGCTTCACCGGTGCGGTCGTAAGTGGCGGGACGAAGTCTTTCTCAGGCGCCATCACTCTCATCCTTCATTAGGTTTGACTGTGATCTGCCCGCTTCAGCGCCCTAGGTCATCGTCAGGTAAGCTTAGCGCGCCGGGTACGACTTCACCGCAGAATCGACACCTAAAAGCAGGCAATGCTTTTAAAAACGCTAGTACTGCCTCTCACCGATGTTGCTGCACATAGCAACGCCTGTCTCGTCCTGTCCGAGCTGGTCGAATGAGCTGTTTTGCCGGTTCTCCGCTCTGTAGACCCGCCTGTACCGCTGCGCAAAAGTCAAAGGCGCATGCGGTGACCTGTCTGCGCGCATTCGCTCCACTTCGTGCAGCATCGACAAGCTCACCGTGTCACAAGTGGTAAAGGAACCTCGTCGCGAGACTGACTGACTACGTTCTCTAGTCAACCTAGCGACGTGTGACACCACTGTGCAGCGGAAAACGTCCGAATGCACCTCGATTGCTAAGAATTGTTGTCCTGTAACATCGTGCATTGCAATGGCGCTCTCGTGCGCACGCTCTTAACGGAGACACTATTTCTTACAGTTCGAGTGAGAAGGTTCGTTCCACACTACATGACTGTTTTTCCTCGCTCCCGACGGTGGGCCCCTTTCCACAATGACACGTTAAGGGGGCTTTCATACACACTCACATTCACGAACTCGCACTCACGTTTCACAAACTCGTACTCGCACTCACGAACTCGCACTCAGAAACTCGTACTCACAAAGTCGTACTCCGACCGGCTGCCTCGTGGCGCCGTACATATTCCCTCCAGCACAAGATCCTTCGTCGTGATTCCCCCCATTGTCACAAGGACCTTGTTGCATTCGCTCTCTGCAACACACGTTCGCTGGACGTCTTCGTACACATACGATTCTGCTTTCACTCTCGCGCAGGCACACCCGCGCCACCACACTCCCACTTCCCCTCGTAGCGATGATCTCGTGATGGCCCCTCCCTTTTCCGAGCCTCTCTTGCTCGCCACGCCTGCCCTAGGTGGTTCTCCTACAA